>NC_057796.1:118167260-118248022 GCF_018294505.1 Triticum aestivum | reverse complement strand
CTCCTGTCGCCGGTGCCCCTCTGGTGGCCACGGGCCTGCGTGCCCGCAACCGCGCCCAAAACCACTATGGCCCCCTGGGGCCTATGACACATGGGCCCCGCCCCTAAAACGTTTTAAAAAAAGGAAAAGGAATTAAATAAATAAATAAATAATAAAAATAATTAATAAAAATAAATAGATAAATAATAAAAATAATTCATAAAAATAATAAAAATAATAATAATAAATTAATTATTAAAAATGTAATTATTAAAATTATTAATTAGTTAATTAATTAATTAATCCTAATTAAATTAATCTAATCAATTAGATAGTTAATTAAACAGTAATTATTTAGCTAAAACCCTAATTAAGCTAAGAAGTGTATGACATGCGGGACCCATCCGTAGTTGACCCAGTCAAATGCACAGTTGACTGCTGACGTCAGTATGATGTCATGCTGACGTCATATTTTACTGTTCTGGATAATGTTGAATAAATTAATTGAATAAATCCTAAAATGATTTAAATCTTTAAAAATTAATATAAAATAATCCGTAGCTCGAATGGAAAAACTTTGTATATGAAAGTTGCTCAGAACGACGAGACGAATCCGAATATGTAGTCCGTTTGTCAGCCACACGTCCCTAGCATAGTGAACCTGCAACATTTCACCTCCGGTTCATCTATCCGAAAACGTGAAACACCGGGCATATTTTCCCGGATGTTTCCCCCCTTCGCCGATATCGCTTACTACCGCGTTAGGGCATACCTAGCACCGCGTTTTGCCTCCTTATGTTTTGTGATGCTTTGTTTGCTCCGTATTTACTGTTTCTTCCTCCCCTCCTTCTCCGGTAGACTGCGAGACCGACGCTGCTGCTACCCAGTTCGACTACGGAGTTGACGATCCCTCCTTCTTGTTTGAGCAACCATCCAAGCCCCCCCCCTTGATCACCTGATATCGCCTATTCTTCTCTGTACTGCTTGCATTAGAGTAGTGTAGCATGTTACTGCTTTCCGTTAATCCTATCCTGATGCATAGCCTGTCATTGTTGCTACAGTTGTTACCCTTATCTGCTATCCTACTGCTTAGTATAGGATGCTAGTGTTCCATCAGAGGCCCTACATTCTTGTCCGTCTGCCATGCTATACTACTGGGTCGTGATCACTTCGGGAGGTGATCACGGGTATATACTTATATACTCTATACATGACACGTGTGGTGACTAAAGTCGGGTCGGCTCGTTGAGTACCCGCAAGTGATTCTGATGAGGGGGCTGAAAGGACAGGTGGCTCCACCCCGGTAGAGGTGGGCCTGGGTTCCCGACGGCCCCCGATTGTTACTTTGTGGCGGAGCGACGGGGCAAGTTGAGACCACCTAGGAGAGAGGTGGTCCTGGCCCTAGTCGGCGTTCGCAGATACTTAACACGCTTAACGAGATCTTGGTATTTGATCTGAGTCTGGCCATTTGGTCTATACGCACTAGCCATCTACGCGGGAGTAGTTATGGGTATCCCGGCGTCGTGGTATCAGCCGAAGCCTTCGTGACGTCAGCGACTGAGTGGCGCGCGCCGTGTTGGACCGCTTTGACGTAACCGCCGTGATCGTGTGGGTTGCTAGGTCTGCTCGCGGCCGCGTTCGCAACGTGCAGGTGTGCATAGGGCGATGGGCCCAGACCCCTGCGCGCTTAGGATTAGACCGGCGTGTTGACCGCTCTGTTGTGCTTAGGTGGGGCTGCGACGCGTTGATCTTACGAGGCCGGGCATGACCCAGAAAAGTGTGTCCGGCCAAATGGGATCAAGCGTGTTGGGTTATGTGGTGCACCCCTGCAGGGAAGTTTATCTATTCGAATAGCCGTGTCCCTCGGTAAAAGGACGACCCGGAGTTGTACCTTGACCTTATGACAACTAGAACCGGATACTGAATAAAATACACCCATCCAAGTGCCAGATACAACTCGGTGATCGCTCTCTAACAGGGCGACGAGGAGGGGATCGCCGGGTAGGATTATGCTATGCGATGCTACTTGGTGAACTTACCATCTACTCTCTTCTACATGCTGCAAGATGGAGGCTGCCAGAAGCGTAGTCTTCGACAGGATTAGCTATCCCCCTCTTATTCTGGCATTCTGCAGTTCAGTCCACCGATATGGTCCTTTACACATATACCCATGCATATGTAGTGTAGCTCCTTGCTTGCGAGTACTTTGGATGAGTACTCACGGTTGCTTTTCTCCCTCTTTTCCCTTGTCTATACCTGATTGTGGCAACCAGATGCTAGAGTCCAGGAGCTGGAGATCTCGAGGATGATTCTACACGGAGTTCGGCTTCGAGGAGTAGTTAGGAGGTCCCAGGCAGGAGGCCTTGCCTTTTCGATCGTTGCTACTTTTGTGCTAGCCTTCTTAAGGCAAACTTGTTTAACTTATGTCTGTACTCAGATATTGTTGCTTCCGCTGACTCGTCTATGATCGAGCAATTGTATTCGAGCCCTCGAGGCCCCTGGCTTGTATTATGATGCTTGTATGACTTATTTATGTTGTAGAGTTGTGTTGTGATATCTTCCCATGAGTCCCTGATCTTGATCGTACACATTTGCGTGCATGATTAGTGTACGGTCAAATCGGGGGCATCACACTGTGCTATCCCTGGATCATAGCTAGCACACACAGTAACAAAAATGAATATCAGTAAGACATACATCATTCTACTACAACGGTAGATCCAGATATATATATATAAATCATACCTTAGGCACAACTCAAGCTGGCAGATAATACATCGGAATTATACGTAGTCGCTAAGTTAGGCTCCATCAACGCCACTGGGCTCGTTGAGTGTAGACCATAATCCTATCGTCTCTTAATCTGTCAAGATCTGCACATGACAGGTGCAGGTGAGTACGTGGAATGTACTCGCAAGTTGCAAATGAAAGTTTAACAGAATATATATGCAGGGTAAGTATTGTGGAGGTTTCATTTGCGTAAACCAATTTTCTCCTATACTAAATTTTATAAACTACTTTTGGAATAGAAATAGTTTTTAGTATAAAAAGTAGGAGTGAGACACTTGGATATACGCACCAGTGCTCAGTCTCCAAAATAGTTTTAAAACATACATAAGGTTGAAGTGAAACTCATTCACTGTGCTCATTCCTCAACTTTAACCCTCAAAATAGATTTTTAGAAAAGAGAGGGGAGATTCTTCTTCAGTCCAAGTCTTCAGTTGCTCAAATTGCCCGTAACCGGGGGCACGGCTAATCGATTAGGTTTAACCCTCTGCAGAGGTCGTACACGTTCCCCACATGACACAACCAACCCCGTTTATCATTACACACTTGGGTGTACAACTAGGAGGAGATTGTGACGAAGCCTTTCCGTAACAGCCCCCTATACCTGACCAAGCCGTGCGCAAGTTCAGCCGCTTCTGTCGAGAGAAGGAGAAAGCTCCCGAGATCCTTACAGAGTCCATTGAATTCTCAATCACCATCTCTCCACCGTCCGCCACTCGTAATTCGCCAGAGCACGCCCGAACCACCATCATCCTCATCACCGGCGACCAACTCCGGTGAGCTCTCTCTTAATTCCGTAATTCATTTTCAGGAAATATCCGGACTTCGGAAATTCATATCTCCTAAGCCTTATGTCCGATTTTAACAAATAAGATATCCCCCGATTCGTTGGAACCTCTAGTTTATTATAAATATATATAATTTCACCTTTGAGTAAATTATAATTTAGTTTTTATTTAAATACGAAATTGGGTATTTCTGCTATATCTTTTATTTCGTAAATCATATAAAATAATGTTTTATATATCAAAGTTGGACCTTAGGACCTCACCTTTCTGTTGGAACTCATGGCGCAATTTTTTTCCAGCACGATTTAGTCACTGTTTTAACATCAACACTTTAATTTGACCTTCTCAATCATTGTTTAATAACTTCGTTAAAATAAGATTTGACACGAAGTTAAATATCTTAGATTGATCCCTAGAAAACCTCTCTGGTCATATGCCATCATCATACAAATTTGGATTTAGGAAATGTTACATAAATTTTTGTAACATAAACTTATGGCATCAACTCCATCTATCATTTTCATTGGACCCAAGTCAAATATTCCAATCAAACCTATTATAGACTGTCGTAGAACTTGGTCACACAACCCTTCAAACCATAGTCCTCACTTAGTATCAATATTATCCAACCCAAGTATATGACTGTCATATTTTCTTCAAAGACCGCACCTAATCCTATATCAACCCTAACCATGCCCTAGAAATTATGATAGTGGCAATCGAATAATTTGTGTTGTTATTTGGATTTTCATTTGGATGTTATTTGTGTGTTGAATGCTTGCTTGAATCATTGTTATGTGAATGTGGATATGCCGAGTGTCTTACTTGAGTTATTTATCGCGTTAGATTGCGACGAGTGCGAAGGTGAATTCTACGAGGAGGTAGAACCTTGTGACTACGAAACCGAAGACAAGTTGCAACTTGATCATTCCCTGTCCTATGTTTTTCGTAATATGCATGAAATATTTTATTACTATGCATGTTTTACTACAATATTTTGCAAACAACTATTGCTAGCTAAAGCCCTAGAAACTAGCTATGCTTAGCCATGCTTACAAAGAATAGGGTTGGGAATCAAACAAGTTTTAAACAATTAAACTTGCCCTCTCTTGGGGCAACGTTTTGTGAAAACTATTGAAAAATAAAACTATATACTATTTTACTTCTACTCCCTGGGGGGAATGGTATGTCGGGAGCGTCTACAAGTGATCGCGTCCATCGGGATCTTGCAGTGAATGCGCCCGACTAGGGTCTTGCACACAGGTTTTGGTGGGGACCGCCGTTCAGGGGAATGAGATCTCCCAAGTACAGTTTGATGTAGCATCCAGTACAGCCACATGCTACTATGGGCACTGGCTTAGCTTAGTACTAACGGGAAACCCTTACCTCAGGACCGCCATCGGAGAGGGGCTTCACCATAGAGGCCGTTGAGGGTGGCAGGCATCACAGAGCCTGGGCGCGTGGGATGGAGGCGTACGTCAAGGTCGTCCGCGAGCTTCTTGACGACGGTGAACTTGTCGAGGAAGCCGACGAGGACCTCGTCGAACAAGGAGACGAAGTTGTCGTACAAGCGGCCCCTCGCCCTGGCGGCCTCAAGCACTACCTGGAGACGTTCCTCGGTGCCGGGCCGCAGGCCGGCATCGTGGACCATCTGGCACAGCGGCTGATGCTCGCGCTCATCGCCTCCATGGGTCTAGCTTCTAGTCAACTGATCTTGCGATTGGAGTGATCACTCTTGCCCTTGGGTGCGTAGGATTTCATAGATTGGACTGGCGGGAGCCTCTATATGAGAAGTGTAGACTGTGTTGAATTCACGTGCGTGTTGGCCATCTACTCCTCACCCCTCTACTGCACCTGCCTTTGGCTGTATGACAGGTTGGCCAGCCACCCGTTGGGCCCACGTGTCATACACCCAAAGGCAGGTGCAGTAAGTCAATGAAACTGCGTCCCCCTCCGTGCCCGTGCATGCTTTCAATGACTTGAGACTACCAAACATCACATGCAGTGGTTAGTTCATTGCATGTAATCCTATTAAGTAGCAAAAAGACATTAAGTTATCTCGCCGATAGGAATAAAACAATACACCGTGTATTTATTTACAGAGGGAGTAGTACATTTTTTGTGACATGCATTACTAGATATTGCTAGTCAAATACTAAATCCAGATGGACGTGGTAGTACTACTAAATCCAGACGGTGGTGCTAGTACTACTAGTAGTAGTACTACCAATGTAGTAGCACTGTACTATCCGTTGGTCAAATTATTACGTGCTGCTCCTCACAGTGAAGTGACAAGACCCTACGCCGGAGATGACACCTGAGTATAGGCGCCGTGTTCGGCATACCATTGTCAGCCTGACCGTCTGCAGTCACTATCATCATGGCTGTAGACCTAGCCTGCTTACAACTAGCCGTGTTCGACATAATTCCCCGTGCGTAGATGCCCGTGCATTGCACGGAACACCAAGATTAGGGGATGGACGGCGCTGGCAGCGGCCATCGCGCCAGATTTTTCCATGGCCGTCTAGATGTGGTGGGGAGGAGATAAGGCCGATTGTGAGAGACAAGGAGTTGTTTGTAAATAGGGAACAAGTGCGGGCATCTTTTTGCAAAACTGGAGAAGTTTGGTTTGTATGCGTCAGATGTAGATCCGACGGCTATTGGTGAAAGATGGCAGGCACAACATCATCACCAACTCAGGACCTGTTTGATTCGCAAGATTTTGAAAACGCAGGAATTGGACACGGCAATCTTACAAGTTTCAAACTGATATTACAAATGTTAGGAGTAATGTTGCACCTACGAAGAGGGAATTACTAGGAAGTTTACGTAAGAACTTTCGTTACTTTAGGTGGATGCAGCATTATCGTACAAACTAAAATTCACCGCCCTGACAAGTCACTAATGGGCAAATAAGTTTTCGAGTCTCTGGCCACTTGATGTTTCAAAAACAAATTCAGCTTCTCCGGAGACTTTGTCATTTAGGCTTAGACGCTTGCGGTGATCAGCGCGCCATTCATTGTTGCGCCAGAGAACGCCAAACCTCATTACCTTGAGCACACTTGCCTCCAGAACAAAGAACCTGGCCAATTTAATCTCAGATGTGCTGCCTCGATAGTCGATCAAATCAATTTCTGTAAGATGGAGATCAAGGCATTCGATGAGATTGTTATAGTGCAGCACATTTTTCACTTTCTGGTCTTTTTTTATCTGCAAAAGAAGAGAACATATTAGAGCAACTGGCTGTATAAGATTGTCGTGTCATCAAGAGGTACCAATATCATTCGCTCATACGATAGGGTTGGCTGGCTAGTGATATTTTTTCACTCTCTCTCTCTTTCTCTTTCCTCTCATTTACCTAGGAGTACGTGAAGAGCTTGGGCATTTGTTGCCTTCCACTATGTGGCCGATGCCATATTTTAGAAAACTATGCCACATAATATGCATCGATGTCAAATCAAAAGATTTTGGCACCGCTCTCGCGATGTGAGAGAGTTGGCACCGCTGTGCACACAGACCCACATGTATAAACACATCAATGAAACCAACTACAACAGCCTCTCACTCTCCCAAACAAGTGTTTTTTTATTGCCTTAGTCCTCTCTCTCCCACGCAAGTGTTTTTTCATTGCGTGAGTTAATTTGGCACCAGAGCAAAGTAGGTGATCCAGATTGGGGCACCAGGTGAGCAGTGGAGGGGCATCGATGCCAAATGCATCACAAGTGAATTTGGCACGTGTTTTGGCCTACATAGTGGAGGGCCATTATAGGCCACTTTTGTACTACCTCTTATTTAGTATAAAATTTTGACCATATATTTATGTAAGAAAATGCCAATGCATGTCACTAAAAATTACACCATTTGAAATTATGTTCAAATACGAATCCAACGATATAGTTCTTAGTGACATGCATTAACATTTTGTTAGTTAAATCTATGGTCAAATTTTGATACTACAAAATAGCAAGAGTAAACCAGGACGGAGGTAGTACTTGCTCTTAGGGTAACCATAGAGTTACTGGAGTAGTCTAAGTTACTTTCCACTGTGACTAGCCTAGGCTACTATAGTAGTACAACAAAAAAAGATGCAGGTGATCACGTGATAAAAAATACTAAAAACATTTCTTTCGGTGCAGTGCGTAGATGCAGTTTTGAACACTACACTTGTCATTGTAATTTGGGAAAATTAAAAAAATGAGCTACGTTGTGATTACCGTTTACTAATAGGAAAGAAGTTTAACCTCAATGAGTAGCTTCTCCGTGCACGGAAAGCATGTAAGAATCCAACAACTTGATCCAGATTGGGGCCGATAGATTTTATTGGCAAGATCTTCACTATGCGCATAGACTGTGTCAAGCTTGTCGGAATCATTTTCTGGAAGACGGTCATAAATACATCAAGAAGAAATTTAATAATGTGAATTTCAAGAAGACGGAGAAGAAGATGAGTGTTGTACCACAACGATTACGGATCCAACAAAGAGTTCGGAGAATTTGGCAGACGAGTGCACCAACGCTGTCAATTTCGGCGCATCAATGACCCTGATTTTTGTTGGACCTTCTAGATCCGATACAAGCAATCTCTCAAGGAAAGGCGCATTCTCAATGACCATAACGTGGAACAACTGGAGTGATCTCTTCCCAATTGATGTCTTGTTGCAGGGCCAGCAAGACACATAAATCCATTGGAGATTCGTCGAGGCGATGTGGAGGCGAATGAACCCGTGGATCTGCTCAAGACGAAGGTACTCGAGCGCAGTACAGCTTTGGAGCAGGTGCTCCATAGCCTTCTTCGAGATGACATCGTCGAAGAGGTCGAGCTTCTTGAGTTGAGGGAGAAGAAGGGCGGGCGCGACATTAATCTAGGGAAGATAGCGGGAGCAGAAGCTGGCGCGGCGCAGGGTTGGCGCGAGGCGGAGCGCGGACGGCGGCAGAGAGCGACATCGTCCCGCTTCAAAGCTAAGGTCCTCGAGCTGATCTAGGGCGGGTGATAAGAACCACTCGTCGAACTTGCATTGGACCTTGCAGTTGGTACTGAACATGCGGATGTCAAGGCGTCTGGCTGGCCCAGGGTGCGATGAAAGGATCTTGGAGACTGCGGCCATGCGTTTGCAATCCCCGTCGCAGAGGCAGCTGTCGACGGTGAGCTTGAGGGGGACGCGGCGCCAGAGGGGGTGCCACCGCCGGGAGAGCAGGGCGGTCCGCACGGCAGATTTGGTGGGGAGGAGGCCAATGATGACGAGCAGCATGTCGCCGGGGAGGCTGCTGATGAAGTCCAGGCTCGCCGGATGCGGTTTTGGCTCGAGCCGCCTCCGCTTGTTGGCTGCCTCGCCGTCCATCTCAACCGGCGGCGATGCCAGTGTACATGTGTGCTGGTGTGTTGTGTGCTGGGTGTGCATGAGTGCGTCCTTCTGTGCATGCCGTCGTGCAGTGGTGAATTGTGCGCGAGTGCGTCCTCCACACGGAAGAAGTGTGTCCTCAATGCGCCCTCAATTTACTAGCGTGCGGGGTGCTACCCCGAGTGGTTTCAACTTTGTTTGCTTCACCGCGTGTCAGATGGGCCTCTAGTTTACTTATTTTCACCCACTGCCACATGGGCAAGCACACGAAGATACAGAACACGAGCTGACAAGGCAGCATGTGGACTGGTTGACCGGTCAACTAAACAATATACGGAGCTATACGCTGACACAGTGAGCATATAATCCATCGGTATAGAGTGCTCCTGTGAGAGGGGAGGCCCGTGAGAGATAGCAGAGAGAGAGAAAGAGCTACTCCCTCCGTTCGATAATGTAGTTCCAACATTTTTTTAACAGTCAAACTTTTGAAACTTTGACCAAGTTTATAAAGAAATTACTTATATCTACAATACCAAAGATAAATGATAGTATGAAGTAAGTACATGTTGTGATGAATCTAATGATCGTTCCAGATGTAAATGTTTTTCTCCACATATACCTGGTCAAACTTTTCTGAGGTTTGACTTTTCCAAACATCCATATGCTTATGGACGTGAGAGAGTCCCTAACTAGAGAGAGAGAGAGAGAAATAGAAAGAGTGAGTGAAAAAAGTGTGTGTGCGTGTGTGAAAGAGACATGGACAACACATGATAAAAGTCGAGAAAAAACGTGTGTGTCTTATGCAAACATATCACACATGCATCTTCGACAACGGAAGCAAGGTGAGGAGATAGTGTGTGGTTGTTTGCAACCGAGAGAGCATCACCCCTAGCACGTGGCCAAGAGGGGTCTGACAAACAAGGGAGAGGTCGAGAGAGACGTACGGAGAAAATGTAGACATGGGGAGGACAGAGTGTATGTTTTTCATAGAGAGATCCCCTGGAGATCGTGATGGGATACATTGGTAGGAGATCGAGTGACAAGGTGTGTGCGCGATAGAAGATACCCCGAGAGATATCGAGATAGACGTATGGATGGAAGGAGACAGTACGTGTGTTCCTGATGGCTAGTGAGAGATAATCATACTTAGGGGGGGAGTGCTTGCGCCTATGATGGAGTGAGGGATTATGGTACTTATTAGGGGGGTGCGTGTCACATAGAGAGAGAACAAGGGCGGAGAGTGTTGGATGGGTCTATATGTATAGCGCGAGCGAGACATGTGTATGTGTGAACCAGGGAGATATAAAGTTTGAGAGAGATTGAGGAGCCCCGATAAGGCTGAGTGGTGCGTCAGATAGCTGAGAGGGGGAAAGAGATATTCCATCTGCTCGATAATGCAGTGCATGTAATTTTTTTAGAAGTCAAACTTTGGAAACTTTGATCAGGTTTACACAAATGTTATTTATATCTTCAATACCAAAGATACATCATACGAAACTACATCTCATGGTGAATCTAATGGTATATGTTTGTCGTTCTAGATGTAATTGTTTTTCTCCATGTACATGGTCAAACTTTGTGATGTTTGACTTTTCAATAAATCAATATGCTATGGACCGAGGAGAGTGCCTAAGTCGAGAGAGATCAAGTGCGTGTGAAGGAGAATGAGTAAGTGTGCAAAAAGTGTATGTGTGTGAAAGAGAAAGTGACAACAAACGATAAATTAGAGAGTGTGTCTTTTCTCGTTTCTTAGGAGAATATATCACGCATGCATCTCCGAGATAGAAAAGCGAGGCGAGGAGATACACGAAGATAGCTAGTGTGTGATTGTTTGCAACGGAGAGAGACACCCCTATAGCACATGTCCAATAGAGGTCTGGCCAACAAGGAACAAAGGTCGAGAGGGACACATGAAGAACATGGACGCATGGGGAGGGGGAGAGGGTGTGTTTGTGATAGAGAGACCCCCTCGAGATCGTGAGGGGACTATATGGGTGGGAGATCGAGGGAGGTGCGTGCGCGATAGAAAGATGCCCCAAGAGAAATTGAGATAGACCATGCACATGTTTGTGATGGATACTAAGATTAGCTAGTCATATACATATAGGGGGGACTGCGTGTGCCTACAATTGAGTGAGAGACCATCATACTTGGCTAGCTAGGAATGAGATTGTGTGTGTGCGTGTGAGATGGAGAGAGGACGAGGGAGAGAGATAGAGTTTTAGATGGGCCTATCGAGTGCGAGTGAGATATGCATGTGTATGTGTGACCCAGGTAGATGGAGAGTTTGAGAGAGGGGGGGAAGAGCTCCGAGACGACAGAGTGGTGCGTGAGAGAGTTACGGGCAACGAGCCAAGGAATTTGTGTGCGTATGATGAGTGCACCCAAGATATCTAGCTTGCACTAGAGACATACATAGTGTGCAAGAGAGACCTATAGATGGAGTATATATGCATGCGAACTAGAAAGACCCCCCACCCCCACACACACACAAAGAGAGAGAGAGATGGAGAGAAAGTGAGAGGGACCAACAAGGTTTGTGTGTTGGATGCGTGCGACAGAATTGAAGATTTTCGGCGAGAGAGAGAGAGAGAGAGAGAGAGAGCAGGATTCCGGGAGAGGCGGAGGTCACGTTTTATGCACCAATGACTGATATAAACCATGTTTCGATATAAACTTGCATTCCAATATTTAAATTGGAGAACATGTTGTCTGCAATCCACACATGAACGGATATATGGGTATATCAAACAAGTTCATTAATTTGACTTTCAACATGTTCATGGAGTACTATAATACTGTACAACATGCTATTCGATTGAGGTGTTCAATTTTGGATTTAGTTCACTATTTTGACCTGGTGCATGAGCTATTTCATTGAATCGAGATATTTCATTTTGGGTTTGATTCCCGTTTTTGAGTGGGTCAACTATTTGTCATATAGTAAATCGCTAGCAACGAGCATGTAAAAACACATTACTCCCGAGCATCATCTCTCCATCTAAAAAAGAAGTGGCAAGCTAATATTTCAAAATTTGATTCGAATCAACTTGGTAAGGTAGACGTGGATGCTCGTTCTCCCAAATTTTGAACGAACCGTTGAACATCCTCTGCTCGGTGGAATTCGCCCGAGCAAATAAATGGGAGACGCGAAATTACCGTCCTATGTGGGACACGCATTAATTGGCCCGTTGTACATCGAGGGTAGGTTTGTAACTTCATCCAAGCGCGCCTTCTCCTTGGCCGAAATGACATGTGCCGAATAATTCATAAACCATGGTCGGCAAAACATGCTCTCCTCGCCCGAAATAGCTCACGCCCACTATTTCAAAACACGCTCTCCTCGCCCGAAATCGCTCGTGCCCACTATATTTCAAAACACGCCCTCCTCGCCCGAAATCGCTCCCGCCCACTATTTGGGGAGAAGCAAAGTTACTCTACTATCCCCGACCCTCAGTACATAGACCCAAGCCGAGAAGCCAAAAGGCAGGGGTAGAACTGTAACTCCCCCTCACATTTCAGACAAATGTGTCCATAAAACATGGTTCCACTCCCCTCCCAACCCCCCCATTCATACCACGAGGGCGTCAAATCACCTTCTCCCCGGAAGCTCCCTTCTCCCGAGCCGCGAAACCTCAGCCCCTCCTCCATGGCGCCCCCCACCGCACCAATTTCACAGCCGCCCTCCTCCCTAATGCCGGAGACGCTTTCCATTTGCCGTCGTGCACTGGGCCGTGTGCCTCTTACTCCGTGCTGCTGGAGCTGCCTCGACGACGGCCGCGTGAACCGTATCGGAGCCGATTCACCCCTGCCGTTGTTCACGGTGCCGGAGCGGCTCCAACTTCGGATCCGTCCAGAGTCCCGACGCTGCTTCCCCGTAGCCGTCGACCGTCGCGACATCGCTGTTTCCCTGCCGCCGGTGGCCACCGCAACCGCGCCCGCCTCACCAACTCGGCAGCTGGACCTGCCTACTTCACCATGTCGCCAGATAGGTCGCACCCTCATCTCAAATCACTTTATTTAGGCGTCAGTTGTCTGAATTTTTATTCTGGGCCAATCGATTCCCAATTGGAAGCAGCACCCCTCGAGGCGGCGGAGCTCCTAGGCTGCCGGTTGGCTGGTGTCTAACATAAGGGTGTGGGGCCGCAAGTTCGCCGCAGAAGCAGCGCTTAGATGGCTATCTTAGAGTTGCGTGGGTTGAAGGTACTGCCGCCGCCGGATCTGGATGACGGGGAGTCATTGTGGATTGTCCCGGGAGCGGCGCAACCACGACAGTGCGATGGGGCGAGGAGCAGGGTTTTGGCCAGGGCCACGGACGGCGGAGGCAAGCTGCTCTGCTGTTGGTTGCTGGCTCTTCGGGGAAGATTCCTAACAGTATCAGCCGGGAGGCACAAGACGGCCATCAAGCCATCCGGTGTAGATCGGACAGTACCAAAATAAAATAAAATCGTGTGACCCCAATTTAGTCTTTAGTCAATAGACGTGTGACCACTCTCGTACCTTGCTATTGATCTCTTAGTGTATTTCTTCAGATCAAAGAGATGTGTCATTCTTAACTTTATGCGTTATCTGCATCTTCAGCCACACCGTCTTCTGACTCACCGCAGCTGCTCCAACAAGGGAAGCATACACCATAAGGGAGCTATACTCCCCACTCAATAGTTCCCTGCATCGAATGCGCGTGCCCGACATGGACAACCACAACAACTGCAGGGCCATCGACAAGTCAGCACATGATGCTCTCTATGGATGGCGGCCAGATAGCTTGTACCCTCATCTTACTTGTGTGCAACATTTATGGCTTTGTTATTCATCTAAGCATGGAAAATAGATTATCACATTTCACTGTATATTAATGTTGATCTCTTACGGGTCTTGTTCAGGAGTTAACGTTGTTCCATAGTTCAGCTAAGATACTTGTTCTTTAGGTAACACTATTCCATAGTTATCATCCATCAGCCAATGCTATCCCACAGGCTGGTGATCATAGTGTTATACCACTTCTAGTATTACCTATGTTGTTCTTTAATACTTTTGTGTGCCATCTAGTTAATCTCGAGTACAAACGACACATATTCTGTAGCTTTTATCTGTGTTCTCCCTTTAGTTTTTGAGACTTGTTGCTGCTAGTTAACCCCAGTCCTACTATTTATGTTGTCTCCTACATGCACTCATTACATAAATCTAACTACTAGTTGTCTTCCATGCATGTCAGATATAATTGCACACACTGATATATCCACAAGAATCTCACGGAGCAATGTAAAGGCCAATAAACTTGATGTCAATGATACCCAATATGATGGAACATGTAAAGGCGGTTCTTCAGAAGACTTGCAGAAAGATGTTGAATCCTCTTCACCCCACAAGGTCCTTGCTCTAACTTGGCCCGTGATATGGGTACAACATGCATATAATGTCCTGGAGTGTATCTACTCTGTTGCAATGCCATGTGCTTAGCATGCTGATCATGCATGTAAATATGTCATGCCTCCCTGTTTTTCAGTACCTATTCCATTCATGATAACATGTTTTCAAATTCAAATATTGTCATCCTACTCTATCGTAATGCCACCTGCTTAATTTGGACATCATTCTTATGAATATCTTATGCATTGCTATTCATCAGTATGTACTTCATCTATCTACCATACCATGTTTTTTACATTGAAGTGATGTTCTAGTGCTCTGTTGCAATGCCATCTTAGTTTCCCAATTATACACGTGTATGTTGCCTTAGTTTTTTCTATACGTATTCCGCTAGCATACAGTTTTACATTCAACTAGTGTTTTTTTACTTGGTTGTCCTGTCGTATCCCTAGCTCTTACACCATACTCCCTCCGTTCGGATTACATGTTGCCGAAATGGATAAAAAGGGATGTATCTAGAACTGAAATTCGCCTAGACCCATCCATTTATTTCCGGATGGAGGGAATACATGTCAATATGTCATGCCTTTCTATTCTTCGGTACCTATTCCATCTCTGTTGTAGCATGTTTTATAATTGAAGCACCATTCTTCTATATAAGGCATGCAAGAGGAAGACGGCTATGTTAGAATCTGAAGGGTTACGAACCAGGTCTTTGCAAAAGATCCAAACGCCAGGAGATAATAAACCAACTCCATTTTTCATAGATACTGCTCCAGCACAGAGAAACCCAACTCCCACTGATAATAAGCAGATTCCAATGGCCAAAGAACTAGTCCGCTCCAGTCCAGCAAAAGAATGTCAACTCCATTCTAAGAAGCATGTTCGTATCCTCGCATCATGAAATTTTCTAGCATTCTGATCACATTTTCTACATGTTTCTTACCCATCTCTCTTTTAGAAAATAAGGTTAAATGATAGAAGACTTCCTTCATTGGGATTGTATTAGAGGAAAATATCTTGCGGGAATTCTCTGTGCTCCAATGCTGATGTAAGTACCTGTTGTATATCACTATATTATTACATCAGCATGTATTTTGTTAATCGGCGTGAATCCAACCTTTATATGATCTAAAATTAGTTTTAGCAAAATGTGAAAGGCGCCAATGTTGATTTTTGTAAAGAAAACTGCGTGGTAGTTTTGCATACTGAGATGCATGAGTGTACTATCTCATATCATGCACATTACTGAATTGTAGTGCTGCTCTGGTTGCTCATTCATTCATTGTGTCAATGTAGCTTTCGTATTACCTTACCTGGCTGATGATAGTTGTGCCATATTGTGTTAATTTGGTGTTGGCTAGTTGCCCAAACGTTCGTTGTGCCAATGTTGCTTTCCTATTATCTGACTTGGCCAATGATAGCAATGCTAGTGTCTTAATTTGGTGCAGGCTGCTGAAGCTAAGAAGACAAACTCTGAAAACAGCAAGGCAACCCCATTGTTTCTTTCCAATAAATCTAGGCCAGGTAATATGCCAATAACTCATGATTAATCTGTTTGGTTCCCCTCCTAATTTATGTTATGATGCAGTGGTCAAGACACTCTCCACTATCAATAATACAAGCCTGCCAAAATCGCCATCTGAATCTGTTCAGTATCCTCTGTCTCGAATGCACCGGAAAAAATGTATGTTCATGAACCAATTAATGGCTGAAGGAATGATGGAAATGGTGGAGGAATCAGAGGTGCAGAGTTGTGCGACACAACAACTGATCAATGTTTTCAGAGACAGTGTAGCAAAGCAGCAAGAACTTGCCCACATGCTTATGGGCGTCATCCGTGCTGAGGTTGCAGATTGTAACGTTGTAGATCGTTAGGTTCTGTTCATTTATTTGCACTGGCATCAATCTTTGATTGCCCAATGGATGTAATTTCCTGTAATATATGCTGGATGTGCAACGAGTTCCCCTGTATGTTGTACCTTTGCTTGATCGGTTTTGGTCCTGTGCATAATTGCTCGTCGTAATGGGCTCAAATTATCTAATTTGGCCTAAAGACATGTACAAACTTTAGTGGGCCCATTAAGTTAATGGGTCGTTACCAAGCCGAAAGTTAATGGTCGGCCCTCTTAACTCCCGGGTCGTTAACAGGCTGACATCGAAGCGGGCAACAGGTGGGCCCAATTGATTTCACGGGCCGTTAACAGGCCGTAACTAAGTTCGGGCTACATATGGCCCAACTATACTGTGGGCCTTTAGCAGGCCGAAAGAGACAGCGGGCTTGTGCTGGACCATGAAGAGCATGGGCCGCTAAGAGGCCGAAAGTCAGGTCGTATTGTAAATGGCCCAACTGTGTTGTGGGCCTTTAGCAGGCCGAAAGAGAAACCGGGCTGGTATTGGACCATGAAGGGCATGGGCCGTTAAAAGGCCAAAACTCAGGTCCGACTACAAATGGCCCAACTCATTTATGGTCCGTTAACAGGCTGAAAGGCACACAGGGCTGGGAATTGGCCCAACACTTAAATGGGTTGCTAAAAGGCCAAAACTCTGGTCCGACTACAAATGACCCAACAGATATATGGGCCGTCACTAGGCTGAAAGACACACCGGGCCGGAAATTGGCCCAGCACTTAAATGGGTCGCTAAAAGGCCAAAACTCATGTCCGACTACAAATGGCCCAACTGATTTATGGGCCGTTAACAGGCTGAAAGACACATCGGGTCGGAAATTAGCCCAACATTTAAATGGGTCGCTAAAAGGCCGAAAGATGTACATCGTGAAAATTGGCCCATCCACTGAATGGGCCGTTAACAGGCCGAAATCTCATCGGGCAGATATTGAGCCCAAATATATAGCGGGCTGTTAACGGGCTCGAATTAACGATGGGCTGCAATGGTGTCAAATCTTTAACGGGCCGTTGCCGGGCCGAATTGGCACATCTCGTATGGGTCGTGGGCTTAAATGGAACTGACAAAAGTAGGCCTTATATGGGCCGGCCTGCTATTTTTTACTGGGCCGGCCTTTTTCACCGGAATGGGCCACTGTTGGGCCGTGCCACGTGTCGACCTATCATAGGCGCCTCCTGTCCAATGAGTGGATGACACCTGTCTCAACGGTGAGGCAACATGTGTTTCCTCCGGCCAATGATGATTTTACACGTGGAAAATCCCCATTGGTCCGGGCTATTAACGGGTTATCGGATCCAAAACCGGACCAGATAGCTTAACGACATTCCGTTACGGTGGATGCCATGTGTCGGTCACCCTTGACGAAAGCACTTCTGTGACGCGCGATTTATCGTCATGGAAGTGGACACTTCCGTGATGATAATTTTGGTAATGTCATGGAACACTTCTGCGACAGCACAGGTATGACTATCTTGATTCTGTCATAAAATCGTCATGGATGTACATGCATGACAAAAAAACGCGACCTACCGTGACAAACACGTATCATCACGGAAGTGTATTTTTTTGTAGTGAAACTGAACACCGTACCCGACTCCAAGCCTGGTTCATATGTACGATGTCAGTTTCCCAACTTCGAGGCAGCAGGCGGGGGAGGGGGGTCGTCCCACGCATGCACTCAAACTTTATTTGGTCTAGCATGGGACACATCTATATATCTATACATCTATACATCTATACACCTATATAGTGTGCGAATAACTTTGAAAGTTGGTCCTTGGATGAAGCCAATCCGACGGTACAGAGATGAAAAATCTGAGCACTACTGGCTGTTGGATATCATCTTCATTCCACGAGATTCTGCCACATGCATGCATGTACAATCTAGAAGACTCCATGGTTGAACTTAAGCATAATGCACAAACCTCAAACACACAAGCACTTTTCCTTTGTTCTCTAGAACCGTCCATATCTTAATTGCGCAAACCTTTTTTTTAAATGAATTGTCACTTTTTGTTTTTACCTTTACAATGCACAATTCTATGAATCTTAAAATAGTTTTTTTATAAAACTAATTGATTTTGGATGAGATGAACTATAAGAATTAAACGAACATCTACATCATGCATATATAACTCAAAGCTTACATGCTATAGTGTGGTATTTATTCATAATTTGGTTACCAAATCTCATGCGTGCAATGCACACGTACCTTACTAGTATCTATAGGAAACCATCATGGTCAAACCCTTCTCGTTCTGGGTCAAAGGGATAGATTGTGTGGGGCCCCCTAATTGTCGGTAAAGGATAGTATATATACCTTGGTGAGCGCACAGATATGTGCCGCGTCTATAAGCCGCACAAGGGAGACATGCTCGAGAAGAACACCCTGCCCCCTATACCCTGCATGCAACCTGAAAAAGGTTTATATAATCGCCATACAGGTCAAGTCAATCATTCTTTAATTTTTTAGAGGAAAAAATAACCCATAAAAAGATAGTAGGTTTATATAATCACCATGTCAAGTCCGCTCAATCATTCTTTAAATTTTTAGAGCAAAAAATAACCCATAAAAACATAGTGTACAAATTAGCAAAACAAGGATCCCAAGGTTTATATAATTGCCATGAGAGGTCATCATAGAGATATATTAATATATCTCTATATCCCTATAATGATATTTAGCACGCTTAACTTCTGCGTTCTATTCAACTAGGCTAGCGGATGGGAAGCCGACCCTCGCTGATAAGAATTGCCTCCTTGCCATTAAGGCGTTTCACGCTGTCGAAAGGGTTCAGGGTTGCTGTTAGGTCTGGGAGCATCCAACGGTGCACACGTATGATCCGTGGGGTTTGTGTTTTGGCCAATCAGAACGCATGACTCAGATCACGCGCGCAGCAAAGGGGGGGCATCGGCCACGATTTTGTAGGCACACGGCTTTCGTGTGTGAACCGTGTGCTATTTGAAAACATTTTTTTGGAGGGGCTATTTGAAAACATTTACATGTGCTATCAAAAGGGATGAGGATCGCCGTTCGATCAAGGAGAATCCAACGGTGCAGACATACAATCCGTGGGGTTTGGGTTCTGGCCAATCAGAACGCATGACTCAGATCGCATGCGCAGCAGGGGGGATATCATACGGAAACCAACATTCGATGGAAACCGGTGAAAACCACGAGAAAAAGATGTTTTGAAGTTTCAAATAAAAATTGAAAAAAGTGTGGGATGTTAAGAGGGTGATGTTTTATTGCCACACAAAATTCCAAGTTGAAACACATTACGAGATGTTAGCTATGAAAAAGAAAAAATCAGCACTGAATAGTGCCGAATAGTAATGTCACTATTCGGGGATTTGTCTTTTCATAGCTCACATCTCGTAATGTTTTTCAACTTGAAATTTTGTGTCGCAATAAAACATCACCTTCTTAACATCCCACATTTTTTTTAGATTTTTATGAAACTTTAAATTATGGTTTCCACGAAGTTTTCATTGAATATCGGCTTCTGTGAGTGAACCGTGTGCTATTTGAAAACATTTCGTGAGAAGAATCTCGGTTTTTAAATCCCCGTGAATCCAAAACTAAGACGAAAATCATGAAACCTGGCATGGTGTCACGACATGGCATTTATATGTCGAGGAATTTGTTTCGTCCATTGTGGCACAAGTTTTATTACAAGCCTCTTACAAACCGGAGCTTCGCTCAAAGAAGCCTCATGGTTCCGATAGGGAAACGTGTCCCCCTTGTGGGCGAAACGTAATCAATGCCTCTCTTCGCCTTCTATTTTCTTCTACGGGTAACATGGAGCAACAGGATATCCGTGCTGAAATTGAAACTTATTCAGGGTTCGTTTGGCCTTTTTATACACTAATTGAGTTTCCTAGGCATTTAATGCCCATAATTCAAATCTGAACTACAAATACATGCTCCAGTTCACCAAAATGGCTAGAAAAATTATACATGTGTCCTTGGGTGCATGTTTGGGTCCCATGCCAGGAATGGGAACGAATTACAACCGTACCGGTGTCATGGCTCATCCTCAAACATTTTGAATCTCGGTTTTTAAGTCCCCATAAACCCTAAACTCACCAGAAAGTCATCAAAGGTGGCATGGTGTCACGTCATCACACATATATGTCGTGGTAAAAACATTGTCCAATTTGGGCCAAGCTTTATTACAAACCTCTTACAAAAATCAGAGCTTCTCTCAAAGAAGCCTCGTGGTTCCGATAGGGAAACGTGTTCCCCTTGTGGGCGAAACGTAATCACTGCCTCTTTTTGCCTTGTATTTTCTTCCACAGGCAACATGGAATGACATGATATCCGTGCTGAAATTTAAACTTATTCAGGGTTCGTTTGTCCTTTTTATACACTAATTGAGTTTCCTAGGCATTGAATGTCCATAATTCAAATCTGAACTACAAATACATGCTCCAGTTCACCAAAATTGCTAGAAAAATTATACATGTGTCCTTGGGTGCATGTTTAGGTCTCATGCCAGGAACAGGAATGAATTACAGCCATACTGGTGTCCTGGGTCGTCCTCAAATATTTCGAATCTCGGTTTTTAAGTCCCCATAAATCCTAAACTCACCGGAAAGTCATCAAAGGTGGCATGGTGTCACATTATGGCACATATATGTCATGGTAAAAACATTGCCAATTTGGGCCAAGCTTTATTACAAATCGGAGCCTGTCACAAGAACCCTCATGGTTTCGATAGGGAAACGTGTCCCTTTGTGGGCCAAACGATAATCACTCCCTCTTCTAGCCTCGTATTTTCTTCTACACGCGACACGGAACAACTGGAGATTCACGCTGAACTTTGAAATCATTCAGGGTTCATTTGACCTTTTTTATTCCTTAATTGATTTTTCTAGGCATTTCAATGTCCATAATTCAAATCCGAACTACAAATACATGCTCCAGTGCACCAAAATGGCTAGAAAAAACGTACATGTTTCCTTGGGGTGCATGTTTAGGTCCCATGGAACGAATTCAACCGTCTTCCCGTCCTGGCTTGGCCACAAACATTGCGAAATCTCGGTTTTTAAATCTCTGTAAATCCAAAACTCACCAGGAAATCATGAAACTTGGCATGGTGTCACTACATGGTACATATAATTCTCCAATTTGGGTGAAGCTATATTACAAGCCTTTTTACAAACCGGAGCCTGTCGCAACCCTCGTGGTTCCGGTAGGGAAACATGCCCCTCTTGTGGGTGCAACGATAATCGCTGCCTCTTCTCGCCTTGAACTTTGTTTTCTACCGGCAACATAGAATAACAGGAGTGTCGGGCTGAAATTTGAAACTGTTCAGGGTTTGTTTGGCCATTGTATATATATTACTAATTACTAAGTTTTCTATGCATTTAATGTAGTCCATAATTCAAATTTGAACTACAACCACATGCTGCAGTGAAGCAAAATGGGTGGGAAATCTTACATGTGTCATTGGGTGCATGTTTAGGTCTCATTTAAGGACTGGGAATGAATTACAAACTTGTCGTCGTCCTGAAACATTGAGAATCTCGGTTTTTAAATCCCAGTAAATCAAAAAGTCACCCAAAAAACATGAAACTTGGCATGGTTTCATGACATGGCACATATATGCCGTGGTAAAAAAACCGTCCAGTTTGAGAAGAGGCGCACACATTAGTAGCCAACAAAGTCCTTTTTGAAAAAAAAGCGAACACGTTAATATCACAAACGGTTGTATTATATTAACCGTGTCGAAATTTAACCATACTCGGTGGCGTGTGTGCAACTATTTGATTAGACGGGACGAGCGCGAGAAGTCTGTCGTGCAGGCTCGACGGGACGCGTGCGAGCAGTCCACCGCGCAGGCTCGACGGGACGCGTGCATCCTGTCCACCTCGCAGGCTCGACGGGACACGTGCGAGCAGCAAGGCCGCCCATGCTCACCGGGAAGCGAGCTCTTTGACCTCCATGCACCAGCCGCCGCCCGCCTCGCTCACAACTTCTCCATTAATGGGTTAATTAAAGCACCTGGACGGAGGGTGTTTGCTTGTGATCCCATGGCAGCATTTGCTTTGTTCGTGTTTTCAACTCGTATTCCGCCCTAATTTAAATTGCCACAGAGGGTAACAGATAATACGACCACAAATAAAATGGCAGCGGATAATACAATGACAAATTTACAATGGCGCAGATAATAATTCTCTTACGTATTCCAGATAATTTAAAATGCCACATGCTGCAAAGCCCGGAAGACACGGGGGCAAGAGAAGAAGGAAATTGCAGACAACGATCTGGGTCGCTACTGTCTCTACTCGTTGATGGATCGCCTGGCGGTGAAATCCTCCAGCTCCTTCTTCAATTCCTCACGACTTTGCTTGAAAGCAGCCACGGATTCCTCCACCTCCTGCTCACGCTCGATCCGGAGCTTCCTCATGCCACCCATCAGTTCCTCGACGACCGCTTTCAGCGTCATCTCCGAGGCACTGCTCTGCTCATGCAGCATCTTCTAGCCGGCGGCCTCCTCCTCCTTCTCAGCGACCAACTTGAGGAGCTTCGCATTGTCACCCATGAGTTGCTCGACGAGTCCGGTCGCCTTGTCAACCGAGGCATCGCTGATATTGAGCAGCTTCATCAAGCCGTCAACCAGCTCCTGCTGCATAGTGACGCTAACGAGAATGTCATCATCACCGGCGAACGACTTCAGGAACGCCGGCTCATCGCGATGGCCGACGTCGTGAATGCGCTTGTGAGAGCCCTCGTGTGCCCGTGAGAGCTCGTTCGAGGGCTTCGCGGTGCACCGGGACATCTCTGTTGCGGCTGCGGCTTCACGGCGGGACCTTTCTAGTGCTTCTGCGGCCTTGGTCTTTGCTGCCCGGTTATATGTCCACCCTAAACTCCTCCTACCGGTCATGGCGGAACTTCTTGACAGAAAAACCAGTTTTGTGGGTGATGAGGAGAGGAACTATGAAGTAATTTTCGAGTGGGTGGTTTTTATAGCCCGGTGCTAAGTGTGAACACATATTAGTTTGATAGTTGTGAACAGATTTGCACTTACTTATTGCGTTGTAATCAGCAATGTGACGAGAAATAAGGTCAAAATTTTTTGATGGCAAAAGGTTGACCACATGGTTGCTTGCCTTTGAGGCGGCCGCGGGGTGCTCCGCTCTGGCGTCCCTGTGCGCGCTCTGCTTGCCATTGAGGCAAAGTAACAATGGCAATGGTTAATAATTCTTAATAATTGTCTTACATATTCTGGATAATTTAAAATGCCAAATGCGGCAAGGCCCAAAACACTCACGACCTACTTATGCATACAATTATAATAAAATATAAGCTAAAAGGCTGAGCTAGCGGCTTCCGACGATGGTCTTCTCAGACTCCATGATCAGCATAGCACCCTTGCGGCCGTTCACTCCAAGTGTCCCGACCCGCCTCCGCCTACGGAGTTGCTGGCGCTGGGAGGATCTTGGGGCTACTGGGCCTCTTCCAGAAGAGCTTGACAGTGTGCAATCGCGCGCATGAAAACTCCGCGGAACCTCTCCATTTCCATGTCTCTGGCCTGGTAGCAAATTCCGTCGATCACCCGCGTCCTCAAGATATCACGTTGGCGATGTTCTACTTCGTCGGGGACGCCAACTCTACCAAGGATGCGCTCGAGCCTGGCCACCACATCATCGGGATGGAGGTTGACACGGCCACCGCGGGCAATGATGAAGCCGCAGGCTGCCTTTGTCTTGACTTAATCGCAGAGGTCCTCTGCCCATTCCTTGCGGGGCATCAGGCTCTCGATGAGCACTGGTGACAGCGGCTCTTCGGGTGGGTCGTCGATCATGCCGCCCAGCAGCTCTGGATCTATTGCACGGTGGATGGCAAACTGCTCATCTCACCTCCTCTGCAATATGTTGATTGTGCTCCCAAGGACTGTGACACCGCTATCACTGCCGATGAGCCATGGTGCCTGCACCGGCCGATGAAGATCTTGCTCCCCGACCTGCTCCGGCTCGTTCTCCTCGCCGAAGATGTAACGCAGGTAGGCGTCGATGTTGAAGCTTTGGTTGTTGTCTGGCATGCTTGGAATAACTAATGGTAGATGGGTGAGGACTAGATCTTCACAGAGTGTCGCGGCGGTGCGTTGTCGCCTGGGTTATACGCAGGAAGCCGTTAGCTGGTGGCGGGAAACCGGTGAGGGAATAGGCGTGGATTTTACAATTCACCCATGTGGAGCGTGGGAAGCATTCGCTAGAGCGCGGGAAGACTAAGTGGAGCACACACACAACCCGAATACCATATCCGGTACCACGTGTTATTTATCACACAAGTGTTAACATAAGGAAACGGATGTGTAACTTACTAATCATCGCACATGAGTACTCGCAGACGCATCGTGTGCGATACTCCTAGTCACCGCAAGCAACTAGTTTGCATTTTTCAATGTTTTTTGTACACACAGAATTGCACACGAACTAACTGTATTAACCGTCCATGTTGTAATTTCTCATTGCAAATAATTCATCCGAGTCGGTTGTTTGCCACGTAAAACACACATCTTGTTAATTTGAACCATTTCTGTTGCGTTCGCTAATTGAAAACAGTTCGTCCGAGTGAATCGTATGCCCTATATCACACACACCTTTATTTGGCTAACTGTTTATGCACTCCCTCATAGCAAACGGTTCATCGGAGCAAACTGTATGCCGTATATCGGAGACACATTGATATGGCTGGCCGTTTCTATTGTTCTACCTCATCGCAAAAAGTTCGAACGGGTGAACCGTGTGCCCTGAATCGCACACGCAACTAAAATCTGAACCGTGTTTGATAGCTCCGCCATCGCAAACGTTTTGCACCTTTTTTGACGGTTTTTTACATCCCCGTTTGTGATTAATGCATCGCACACAGTTTTTTCAAAGGGTCTCTGATCGTAGTGTCACGTTAGCAGCATCCTGCAGTAGTGAGGTGCCCCCCTCCGGTGGTTCTTGGCTCCAGAAATTCTCATATATTGCATAAAAAATCCTCGCAAAGTTTCGTTCCATCCCGAGAACTTTTATTTCTGCACAAAAACAAAACCATGGTAGTTCTGCTGAAAACAGCATCACTCCGGGATTAGTTTCATTCAAATCATGCAAATTAGAGTCCAAAACAAGAGGAAAAGCGTTAGGAAAAGTATATACGTTGGAGACGTATCAACTCCCCCAAGCTTAAACCTTTGCTTGACCTCAACCAATTCAGTTGATAAACTGAAAGTGAAAAAGTAAAACTTTGACGAACTCTTTTGCTCTTGTTTGCATAAATAAGCTTAAACATCACCCAGGTTTCCATCCAATATTATAACTAACCATGCTGACAATAACTCTTAAAAATTATATTAACTCAAATCAATGACATAATCAGCCAGCGAGCAATAATAAGATATCTCAAATGGCAACACGTTATCAAAACAACCATGATATAATATGACAATAGTGGTATCTCGCTAGCCCTTTCTGAGACCGCAAAACATAAATGCAGAGCACCTCCAAAGTTCAAGCAGCGACTAAACATTGTAATTCATGGTAGAAAAGATCCAGTCATGATGCACCCAACATTAGCTACACAAAATGCATCAGCATGACATCAGTGCTCTCAGGTTCTGGCGCTTATTTTAGAAGGTGATGCCACAACATGAAAGTAAATAGATAGTCCCTTCGCAGAGGGAAGCAGTGATTTGCAGCGGTGCCAGAGCTCAAGTTTTTAAAATAGAGGTAAATGATATTTTGAGAAATGCACCCTTCTTGTCTACTTCACAACCATCAGTTATCAATATCTTCCATGCTAAGCACGCTAGTGGCGGTTCCCAAGCGATAAAAGTAAAGGTTTACTCCCCCTCCACCAACAATCAAACTCCACGGCTTGTCCGAAACAACGGGTGCCGTCCATACCAACAATAGTCCCGGGGGAGTTTTGTTTAGTTATTTGCAATTTAAGTTCGGGACTGGGAATCCCTATTACCGCCCTTTTCTTGTGCTCTGGTGAGTGAATAAACACTCATCCTGAGAATAACCCGGTTAGCATGGAAGATACCGACTACCTCCTGTCGTTCCATGAACGATCCAGGCACACAAAAATGATATTTATTTTAAGTTTTTTAGAGATGGCACATGCAAATTTACTTAGGACGGCAGGGTAATACTGCATATAGGTAGGCATGGTGGACTCATCTGGAATAACTTGGGTTCAAGGTTTTGATGTACAAGCAGCTTTCCCACTTAGTACAGGCGAAGGCTAGCAAATAGGTTGAGAAGCGGCTAGCTAGAGAGCAACATCGGTCATGAACATGCATTATGCATAAGTAACATTGGACACTAGCATGAGTAGGATATGAACACCATGAACATAAATATCATAGAGGTTGTGTTGGTTTTGATTCAACTACATGCATGAACACGTGCCAAGTCAAGCCACTCGAACATTCAGAGGAGGATACCATATCATCATACTATATCACAATCATTTTAATGCAATGTTGATATCCAAGATAAATCATTATCAACCCCTAGCTATTTATGCATGGCATGAGAAACCATAATCTCTAATTGTCATTGCAAACATGTTTAATCATAATGAGCTGAATCATAGATACTAGGTTAAACATATTTACAAAAACAGAACAAGTCGAGTTCATACTCGTTTCTCTCTGCCACGGCCAGTTCATCAAATATCGTCATTATTGCCTTTCACTTCCATGATCGAACGATGTGAAAATAATAATAGTGCAAGAGTGCCATGGACTAAGCTGGAATCTGCAAACATTTTATTCAACAGGAGAAGACAAGGTAATGGGGCTCTTTGTTAGATCAACAATTATGCATATGAGAGTCACTCAACATTTTATCGTGACCATCTCCTTGGTATGACTCAAATAAAAAGAAAAGAAATTCCAAGAAACACACTGAAATATTTTTGGAGTTTTAGGTTTTCTTGAAGAAGCAAATAAAAGGGAAAAGCAAAAACGAGAAAAACTATTTACACGGGAAAGCTCCCAACAAGCAAAAGAAGAACAAGGAAATATTTTTGGGTTTTCTTTTTAGTGCTACAGCTAACTACTCTAGAAAGAAAAATTAAAAAGAAGTAGGAAATATTTTTTGTATTTCCTCAAGGTTTTTCAAACACTCAAGAAGAAAGTGAGACAATAAATTTAACATGGATAATACAATGAAACAGTGTGGACACCGACAACTGGAATGAAATGTGTGAACATGAATGTAATGTCGGTGGGAATACGTACTCCCCCAAGCTTAGGCTTTTGGCCTAACTTGGTAATCAGTCAGTAGTCGAAGAAACCATGGGGTCCCATGTCGAACTGCTGAGGAGCGGGCACCTGTGGATCCCCTGCTGAGGCTCCTCCTCTGCTGCAGCCTGGTTGTTCTGGTAGGCGATGATATCCGCAGGCTCCTGTATCCACCCCGGGCAATAGGATCAAACAAAGCAAGTGTAGGCAATGGAATAATATCACGAGTTCTCACACTGAAAACCAGGTTATACGGAATAGGGATGTGAGGGTAATCGGCAACAATAAACTGGTGATGTTCCATGGCCGCGCGATGTAGGTAAACCTTGGGCAAATGATAATCATGCCGGCGTATCTCAACGTTAAAGCGAGCCGCCAAATGAGTAGTGTAAATTCCTCCATGTATTTTACCCTTGGATTTATTAATGCGAAGGTGACGTGCCACAATAGCCCCCAAGCTATAACTGTTAGCGCTCTCAAGTGCACGACGTAAAATAGCAAGGTCTGGGGCACTGAGTGCACCCACCTTCTCTCTAGCAAGCAAGCATTTTGCAATAAAAAGAGAAAAATAATGAACAGCAGGAAAAAGAAAGCTAGCAGCGGTGATACTCGACACCCCTCTCTCATCACCCACTATCAGAGTACGATAAAAGTCTTCAAACTCCGTAGGCCTAGGCTCTACCTAACCACAATCAGAAGGAAGCAAGCATATTTCACAAAACTCAGTAAGCGGTATCTGATGGGGTTCAGCGTATAAATTAAACTGCACCTCAGGAGGATTATTCCTAGGAAGGAAATTAAAAATTTGCACAAAGGAGTTCATGACGAGATGATATTGTTCGTATTCAGCTATGATGAAGTCGCTGAGGCCGGCATTAGCAACATATTGTGCAAACTCTTGAAGGATTCCGGCCCCTTCCATGAACGGGGTATGCGGCCATTCGCACGACAGTACTTCCGCCAATCTCCGGGTTTGGAGATCACTGTCAAACGATGCCCCAATAACCCCCTTGGAGTTCTTGGAGGCAAACTTCCTAAAGATACTCATCTTTTTCCTATGATCAAAATTCTGAAATTTTTAGTCCACAAAATTTTCTCAACAATATTTTGCAAAATTGGTAGCAACTACTCATAAGGAAACATAGAGGCCATAGCAATCATTCAAACTACTTAGAACTCTAAGAATTCAACATGCAAGCTCATCTACAGCAACACCAAGAGTAGCTAATTATTCAAAATATAAACCACTAAAGCAAAAACTAATTGGACAAATGGAGGAGAAACATACCAAGCAACAATCCCCCGAAACAGTTTCGGAAATGGAGGTTCGAGCAAAGAGATCGAAATCCGCGGCTTTGAGAGCAAGAACACGAGAGAGAGAGAGGGAGAGAGAGAGAGCAATGGTGATTTTTTCTGGAGGTAGGTGATGAAGTGGTATGAAGGGATAAGTGAGGGGCCCACGTGGGGACCACAACCCACCAGGGCGCGCCTGGGGGTCCTGGCACGCCTAGGTGGGTTGTGCCCACCTGGTGCACCTCCCTCTGATATTATTTGCACCAAAAATTCTTAAATATTCATAAAAAACGTATTAAATTTTCAGAGCATTCTGAGAACTTTTATTTTTGGGTCATTTTTTATTGCACGGGAAATTCAAAAAACAGACAAAACATGGCATTTATTTATTTAACTAATAAAAATAGAAAACAAAAGGTAGGGACAGAAGGTAGTGCTTACTAAATTCATCAACTTCATACCTCTCAAAAATGATCCATTGATAAGGTTAATCAAGTCTTATTAACAACCACTTTCGATTAGCATGAAACTGAAGAACTTTCGTAAATCACTAAGTTACCTCAAAGGGGATATGAATGTCCCCAACAATAAGCATTTCATATTTCTTTTTAATAGTAGGAAGAGGTAGTTGAAAACTTCCAATAGTGATTGTCGGAGGTTTTTCAATAACATTAATACCATTCACTTGGAATTGTTTCCTCGGAAAGTGCACCATATGCTAATTACCATTGATATGAAAAGTGACCTTGCTTTTATTGCAATCCGTAACAACCCCTGCAGTATTCAAGAAAGCTCTACCAAGGATAATCGACATGTTGTCGTCCTCAGGCATCTCAAGTATAAGAAAGTCAGTCAAAATAGTAACATTAGCAACAACAATGGACACATCCTCATAAATACCGATAGGTATGGCAGTTGATTTGTCAGTCATTTGCAAAGACATTTCAGTAGGTGTGAGTTTATTCAAATCAAGTCTTTTGTATAAAGAGAAATGCATAACACTAACACCAGCTCCTAAATCACATAAAGCAGTTTTCACATAATTTCTTTTGATAGAGCAAGGTATAGTTGGTATTCCCCAATCTCCAAGTTTTTAGGTACTCCATCTTTAGAAGTATAATTAGCAAGCATGGTGGAGATTTTAGCTTCCGGTATTTTTCTCTAATTGGTGATGATGTCTTTCATGTACTTTGCATAAGGAGGCATTTTCAAGATATCAGTCAAGCGAGTACGCAAAAAGACTGGCCTCAGGATTTCAGCAAAGCGTTCAAATTCTTCATCATCTTTCTTTTTAGTTGACTTAGGTGGAAAGGGCATAGGTTTTTGAACCCATGGTTCGCTTTCTTTACCGTGTTTTCTAGCAATAAAGTCTCTTTTATTATATCGTGTATTCTTGGGTTGTGGGTTATCAAGATCAACTGCAGGTTCTATCTCAACATCATTATATGGTTCTTTATTATTTGTTTGAGTATCTTCATGAACCTCATCATTATCATTTTCATTCTCAGAAGGTGAGTGTTCATTACCAGACTGAGTTTCAGCATCAGAGATAGAAATTTCATTATCATTATCAGGAGGTTTTTCTACTTCAGGTTCACTGGGAGCATGCAAAGTCCTATCATTTTTTCTTCTTTTTCTTTTTAGAAGGACTACGTGCATCAGTGTTAATTCTTTGAGAGTCTTGTTCAATTCTTTTTGGGTGTCCCTCGGGATAAAGTGGTTCCTGAGTCATTTTACCTCCTCTAGTTGCTACTCCAACAACAAAGTCACTTATATTATTATTCATTTCATCAAGGAACTCTCTTTGAGATTTAGCAACTTGTTCTAACTGAGTTTGAACCATAGAAGCATGCTTCCCCACACCTCTAACATCATTTGATATTGAAAATAACAAGTCGCTCAAGCGAGCAATCATATCAGAATTGTATTTCAATTGTTTCATAACATTTGCATTGAAGTGATCTTGCTTTCTAATGTAATTTTCAAACTCATAAAGGCATTGGCTAGGATGCATATTGTGAGGATTGTCATTATCATTGAATTTCATTAGAGAATTTACCTCTACCACCTTAGGTGGTGGTGGTGTATCAAGCCCATGTATTTCTTCAATAGGAGGTAAATTTTTGACATCCTCGGCTTTAATACCTTTTTCCTTCATAGATTTCTTTGCCTCTTGCATATCTTCGGGACTGACATATAATATACCCCTCTTCTTCAGAGTGGGTTTAGGCGGTAGTTCAGGAAGAGTCCAATCATCATAATTTTTTCAATATGTTATTCAATAATTCTTCAACTTGCCCAATAGTTCGTTCCTTGAAAACACAACCAGCACAACTATCTAGGAAATCCCTAGAAGCATCGGTTAGTCCATTATAGAAGATATCAAGTATTTCATTTTTCTTAAGAGGATGGTCAGGCAAAGCATTAAGCAATTGGCAAAGCCTCCCCAAGCTTGTGGGAGACTCTCTTCTTCAATTTGCACAAAGTTAAATATTTCCTGTAAGGCAACTTGTTTCTTATGAGCAGGGAAATATTTTTCAGAGAAGTAATAAATTATATCCCGGGGACTACGCACACAACTAGGAGTAAGAGTATTGTACTAAGCTTTAGCATCACCCTCTAATGAGAACAGAATTAATTTCAGAACATAGTAATAGCGAGTTTTCTCATCATGAGTAAAAAGGGCGGCTATGTCATTCAAGATGTGCCACAACAGTTTCAGTTTCATAACCATGGAAAGGATCAGATTCAACCAAAGTAATTAACTCTGGGTCGACAGAGAATTCATAATCCTTATCATCAATAAAGATAGGTGAAGTAGCAAACTTACGATCATATTGCATTCTAGCATTCAAGGATTTTTCTTTATACTTGCATAATAATTTCTCTAGATCATCTCTATCCTTACAAGCAAGAATATCTCTAGTTGTGTCCTCATTCATAACATAACCTTCTGGTACTTTTGGCAATTCATATATAGGAGGGCTAGTTCTAGTAGGTGTTTCAAGATTTTTAGTTTCAAGCTCATCATCAGTTTCAACAATATCATGTTGTCTTACTCTAGCAATTTGTTCATCAAGAAAGTCACTTAGTGGCACATCATCATCATCAGCAAGCAAGGTACTAGCATCTGCATAAGTATCATTCATAGCAGAAGTGGCATCATCAGGATTAATAGCATGTGGTGGTGTTGGAAGTTTACTTATAACTGAAGGTGAATCTAGAGCAGATCTAGATGGCAGCTCCTTAACTCCCCTCGTCTTAGAGGGATAAATCTTAGTCTTAGCATCCTTTAGATTCTCCATAGTGATAAATTAATAATAATCCCAAGTGACTCAACAAATATAGCTATGCTCCCTAGCAACGGTGCCAGAAAAAGGTCTTGATAACCCACAAGTATATGGGATCACAACAGTTTTCGAGGGTAGAGTATTCAACCAAAATTTATAGATTCGACACAAGGGGAGCCAAAGAATACTTGCAAGTATTAGCAGCTGAGTTGTCAATTCAACCACACCTGGAGATTAATTATCTGCAGCAACATGATCAGTAGCAAAGTAATACGATAGTTTTGATAATAGTAGCGGCTGCAATGGTAACGGTAACAATGATAGCAGTAGTTTTGTAGCAAGTGCAACAGTAGCGATAGCAGTAGTAACTTATCAAGAACAGTATAAGATAAATTCGTAGGCACTGGATCGGTAATTTGTTGGATGATATTCACCATGTGAGAGTCATAACCTAGGGCGATACGGCACTAGCTCCAGTTCAAAAATATAATGTAGGCATGTATTCCGTAAATAGTCATACGTGCTTATGGAAAGAACTTGCATGACATATTTTGTCCTACCCTCCCGTGGTAGCGGGGTCCAATTCGAAACTAAGGGATAGTAAGGCCTCCTTTTAATAGAGAATCAGAACAAAGCATTAACACACGATGAATACATGAACTCCTCAAACTACGGTCATCACCGGGAGTGGTCCCGACTATTGTCACTCCGGGGTTGCCGGATCATAACACGTAGTAGGTGACTATAACTTGCAAGATCGGATCTAGAACATAGATATAATTGTGATAACATAAATGGTTCAGATCTGAAATCATGGCACCCAGGCCCAAAGTGACAAGCATTAAGCATGGCCAAGTCATAACAACATCAATCTCAGAACATAGTGGATACTAGGGATCAGGTCCTAACAAAACTAACTAGATTACATGATGAATATCATCCAACTCCTCACCGACCAGCGAGCCTATGAAGGAATTACTCACTCCCGGTGGGGAGCATCATGGAATTGGCGATGGAGAAGGGTTGGTGATGACGAAGATCGAAGATCCCCCTCTCCGGAGCCCCAAACGGACTCCAGATCTGGCCTCTGGATGAAGAACAAGAGGTGGCGGTGGCTCCGTCTTGTGGAACATGATAATTCTTTTCCCCTGGTTTTTTTCTACAAAAAAGTGATTTGATAGCGTCGGTATCAGGGTCTGCGGGGCCACCAGGTGGGGACAACCCACCTGGGCGCGCTTGGAGGGGGGCGCCCTGGTGGGTTTTTCCCACCTAGGTGCCCCCCTCCGGTGGTTCTTGGCTCCAGAAATTCTCATATATTGCATAAAAAATCCTCGCAAAGTTTCGTCCCATTCCGAGAACTTTTATTTCTGCACAAAAAAAACACCATGGTAGTTCTGCTGAAAACAACGTCAGTCCGGGGTTAGTTTCATTCAAATCATGCAAATTAGAGTCCAAAACAAGTGGAAAAGTGTTAGTAAAAGTAGATACATTGGAGATGTATCAGACAACCCTTAAAATATGCATCCTAGTCAATGCCTTTATGAGTTTGATAATTACATTAGAAAGCAAGATCACTTCAACGAAAATGTTATGAAACAATTGAAATACAACTCTCACATGATTCCTCGTTTGAGTGACTTGTTATTTAGAATCTCTAATGATGTTAGAGGTGTAGGAAAATATGCATCTATGGTTCATACTCAGTTAGAACAAGTTGCTAAATCTCAAAGAGAATGGCTTGAGGAAATGAATAATAATATCAAGGATCGTGCTATTAGAGTAGTAACTAGAGGAGGTAGAATGACTAAGGAACCACTTTATCCTGAGGGCCACCCTAAAAGAGTTGAACAATACTCTCAAAGAATTAAAACTGATGCACCTAGTCCTTCTAAAAACAAAAAGAAAAAGAAAAATGATATGACTTTGCATACCTCTAGTGAACCTGACATAGAAAAATCTCCTGAACATAATAATGATGTTTCTATCTCTGATGCTGAAACTCAATATGGTAATGAACATTCATCTAGTGATAATGAAAAAGATAATGAGGATGTTCGTGAAGACACTCAACCAAACAATGATAAAGAACCAGATAATGATGTTGAGATAGAACCAGTTGTTGATCTTGATAACCCACAACCTAAAATAAAATATATGATAAAAGAGACTTTGTGGCAAGAAAACATGGAAGAGAAAGAGAACCATGGGTTCAAAAACCCATGCCCTTTCCACCTAAATCAACTAAAAATAAAGATGATGAACAATTTGAACGCTTTGTTGAAATGCTTAGGCCCGTGTTTTTGCACACTCGCTTGACTGATATCTTAAAGATGACCCCTTATGCAAAATACATGAAAGACATCATCTCTAATAAAAGAAAGATAACTAAAGCTGAAATTGCCACCATGCTTGCTATTTATTCTTTTAAGGATGGAGTACCTAAAAAACTTGGAGATCCGGGAATACCAACTATATCTTGCTCCATCAAAAGAAACTATGTTAAAACTGCCTTGTGTGATTTAGGAGCTGGTGTTAGTGTTATGCCTTTATCCTTATATAAAAGACTTGATTTGAATAAACTCACACCTACTAAAATATCTTTGCAAATGGCTGGCAAATCAACTGCCATACTGTCGGATATGGGGTTCCGGCAAAACCCTTAAGGTTCGAACTCTGGGGTGCGCGCGAAGTCTTTCCCTCCTACCGATCCACGCCCTAACTCTCTAAGATCTTGCGGACGAACTCGACGAACTCGCAAAACACAGAAGACACGAGATTTATACTAGTTCGGGCCACCATTGTGGTGTAATACCCTACTCCAGGGTGGTGGTGGTGGATTGCCTCTTGGGCTGATGATGAACAGTACAAAGGGAAGAACAGCCTCCTGAGGTTGAGGTGTTATTGTGGCTAGGGTAGGCTCTCGATTGGATCGGATCAAGTTGAGCTGCCCCTACTATGGTGGCTAGTTCTACTTATATAGGCCCTGGTCCCCTTCCCAAATATCGAGCGGGAAGGGAGCCAACAACGGCGGGCAAATTTTGAAGGGGAACAACTAGTACAAGCTATCCTGACAAAAGCGGTCTTCGCCTACAAAAGGCTCTGGTAGTGACACCGTCTTGGGCTCCACGATGACCTCCGCCTTGCCGTCCCGCTGGTCTTGGTCTCGTTGCACCAATATGGCAACCTTTGCCTGATGCCTCGATACTCCTCGCCTGCGCTGGCCTCCTTAGCACCAAAGAGGAAACAAGGACACTACGCGCACTGGTGCCCGCCTGACGCCCACCTGGTGTCGATCGTCATGGTTCGCGTCACGAAAGCCTCATGAGGTTTGCCCCGCCTTGATTTCTCTGCTCCTCATGAGCCTTCCTGGCTAGGCCACTCCTGAGGAGGTCTTGCGTCGTCCGCCTCGCGAGGCTTGGCCCCTCGCGAGGGTCTTGGATGCTTTGCTGATGAAGATGGGTCGTACGGGCCCGCTAGCTTAGCCATGCCGTAGGCCGCGGGCAGGCAAGTCTGGGGACCCCCGTTCCCAGAACGCCGACAGTAGCCCCCGGGCCCAAGGTGCGCTCGGGCTTGGCTTCGCGGCGAAGCCAAGGGTCAAGTACAGAGCACCGCGGGGCCCAAAAGCCTGCGGCCTCGGTTGACGTGTGGCGGTTGATTTGACGTGGGCGTCTCCGCTTCCCCACGCTGCCTCGGCAACTGCTTCACCTGACAAAAGGCTGGCGCAGGCAGTACTTGCCTTCATTGCTTCTTCCTCGCCTCGCTCCAGATCCCCTTTCTCGCTCCTCGCCACCGCTACCTCCAGATCCGCTCCAATCTCATCCTGCATCTGCGATCCATGGCGCCGCGCAAAGTCAGGACTTCCTCGGCACCGGCTTGGTATGAGCCGGCTCTTGAAGCTCCCACTGTCACGGAGAAGAGCCTCGCCTCCGTGCGCCTGCTGACGGCGGGTGAGAGCAAGGAGTGGGAGGAGACCGAGCTCCGGCTTGCCTCCGACGTGCCGGAGCCTGAGGAAAGCACTTTCTTCCCCTTCTTCTCGAGCAGTGTTGCCGTCGGGTTGGTTCCTCCCTTCTCCGATTTCTTTTATGAAGTCCTCGACCACTACGGGCTGCAGGCGTTGCATCTCCATCCCAACTCTGTCCTCCTCCTGTCCATCTTCGCCTACTACTGTGAGGCGTATCTGGGCGTGATGCCATCCGTGGCGCTCCTGCGCCATTTCTTCTTCCTCCGTGTCAGCGAGGGGCACATCTCCGGATGCGCTAATTTCGTCGCATCCGGCAAGGCCAACTCGATCTCGAGCACCGGGAAAAGGGCCGACATCATTCGATCCAAATGGGTCATGGTGGACGCCAAGCGCGCCGATTCGCGTCTGGTGTTGCCAACGGTGGCGCCCTCTTCCAACGGGGGGTGGCCCAAGGCGGAGCTTGCTGATGAGCGGGCATCGTTAGTGTTGGGGCAGATGATGACCAACTTGAAGCCGGGCAATGCGAAGGCGGCCAAGGTGACGGGGGTCATGCTCCTGAGGGAGTTCTTGACGCTGCGAGTTGCCCCGCTCCAGGCGCGCGCGCGCCCTGTGTGGGAGCTTGAAGAAGAGGGAAACAAGACCAGCCTGAGGCCGGGGCCCTGCCTGATGATGAATTGGCCGCTGTCCTGCGTCTCATAGTTGGGGATAACCAGGAGTACCCGCCAAGCGCTTTCGTTCCCTTGTTCCAGCGCAGGGACTGGGAGGAATTCGTCGCCTCCAGGCCGACCTTTGACGCACGCGGGCTGGTGCCGCTGGCGCTCCCAGGAGCCCCTGCGGCACCGAAGCCGGTGGAGGTGTCCTCTGACGAGTCCCGTGGGGAGGAGGAAGAGGAGGTGGACTCGGAGAAGACTCTTGAAGAGGTGGGGAGACTTCTCCTCTGAGCAAGGCCGAGATCCTCCGCGCCCTTCCTGACGATGCCGAAGCCAACACCCGCCAGGGGGAGAGGGGGCAGCCCCTCATCCCGACAAGGGGTAGGTCGTCGCTGGTGCCTAGCGATGCCGCCTCTGTCCTGACACCTCCTGGGGCTGGCTCCGGCTCTTCCTCTGCACCGCCTGCCACCACCGGAGCCCGCACGCCTGCTCCTCAGGTCCCGATGCTGTCAGGCTTCAAGCTCCCCAAGCGGAAGTATGTCGCGGTGGATCGGTAAGTGTCTTAAGCTTCGCATTGTCCCTGTTTGTACTTGTTATTTCCTGACATTCGCCCTTGGTCGATCAGGCCGGCGCCTTCAGTGAAGAGGAGGAAGGAGGATACGGCGGCCGTGCCTTCCTCCGTAGAGAAAGGAGGCAGCGGCGCCCGCATCTCCCCGGCCCGGTCGTCCTCGCGAGGCCAAGAGGAACATCGCCGTGTGGAATCAGCCTCCATGGCCCCGCTGGCTCCGGAAGTGCCGGCGTCTGGTTCGGCTGGAGAGGTCCCGGCTGCTCCGGAACCTACAGTCTCCCAGGCCTTGGTGACGACGTCGCCTCCTCCCACTGCTGCACCCCCGCTCCCAGGTTCTTCTGCTCCTGCTGCTGTTCTGGAATGCGCTCTTTCGGAGATGACCCAGTTGCAGGCGGATCTCCTGAGCGCGGACCCACGCCTAGTGGTCGGGCGCTGGAGCTGGCTTCACTCCGACTTGGCGGTTCGCGCTACACTGAGTCAAGCCGCGGCGTCTTCCGAGAAGGAGAAGCAGAGTGCCGCGAACGCTGCAGTCGATCGCGAGGTGGCACTAAAGGACGCCGAGGCCGCCCGCGACCGCTGCCGAGAGCTGGAGGATGAGCTGAAGAGCCTGCGTGACGAGCGTGCCGAAGAAGCACGCTGCCGCCAAGCGAAGGAGGAGGAGGTGAAGGCCCAGGAGGACGCCGTCAAGAACCGTGATGCTGAGCTGGCGGAGCTGGAGAAGACGCAGGCCGCCGAGCGCAACCGGCTGGAAGGGCTGGAGCGGAAGGCGAAGGCGAGGAAGGCCGATCTTGACACCAAGGCGTGAGTCCTGGCCGAAGACCGCGCGGCCTTTGCCGACCTCGAGGAGAGATCTCGCAAGGCAGTGAAGACGCTCTACGAGCATAGCCTGGAGAAGTCGCTGGCCACCGATGAGGACGGCCCCGCCCGGCTGCTTCCTCTCTTGGTGAAGGCGCTCGAAGAAGTCGTTGATGGTGTCGGTCCCATGGAGGAGGCAGAAGCTCGCGTCCTGTCTTCAGCTGCATTGACTCGCGTCTTCAGCCATCTACACCTCCGCGACCCCAACGCTTGCCTTGAGGAGCTGCTGGAGCATGTGGCTGAAGATCAATGCGAGGCCGCCGCCGCAGCCGTACAAGGTCAAGTGGAGGCCTTGCTGAAGAAGTTCCGCGGCTTTGTCTCCGCTCCTTTGTCCGGCGATGTCGCCGATCCTGCGGTTGGTGGTGAAGGTGAAGACAACGTCACTCACGAAGGAGCACCTTCCGCAGGTGATGGCGGCGTCCAGGGGTGACCTGCGGCTATTCTCCCGTTTCGTTCCTACAACATGCATTAGGCCTTGTGGAGGCGTTTAGACTTTTCATTTGATATTGTGAGGACAATGTGTTTGTAATATTTGCTTTGAGATTTTGCGATTTCCTTCCTATTTGCTTTGCGTTCTGCGTCGGCAGAGCCCGACCCCGCGCATACCTCAACCGCCATTGGGCCGACCAGAGACCAGGACGGACCAAGGAGTGAGGGCTACGTGACCAGTTAGGCTCCTGAGTCGCGATGCTTAGGAGTCCCCCTTGACGCGCAAACAGCTTATAGGGAGAGTTCGCGAGGATAGATTAATGTTCTACGTCGGCAGAGCCCGGCCCCGCACATACCTCAACCACCATTGGGCCGACCAGAGACCAGGACGGACCAAGGAGTGAGGGGCTACGTGACCAGTTAGGCTCCTGAGTCGCGATGCTTAGGAGTCCCCCTTGATGTGCAAATAATCTTCATACCTTCCCTCGCCGAGGCCTCGAGAGGGGCGCGCGACGCCCAGGTCCGGGAGACCTGGTTGGGTGGCGTGCGCTTGGGCGTGACCCGAGCACAGCCCCCGTGCCCAGCCCCCTCGCGCGGCTCTCCCGAGGGGAGGCGTTGCGGTGAGGCTGGACGCTGAGCTCTGGGCTCCCTAAGGTTGGTACGACCGTGTGGCCGCCCTCAGTTGTTTATCACCAGCGCGGAGCATAGTGCTTCCGCTTGTGCACGGGCATAGCCACTCCTCGGTATTGTCAACGGCCAACGCGGAGCATGGTGCTTCCACTTGTGCGTGGGATGGGGGCCCCCTCCGGGAGGAGCCCCCGGGGCGTGTACAGCCCCGTCCTTACACGTGGCTTGCACGGCAGGGCTGCGAGGTGTATCTGGGCACTCGTGAGCCAGCGTAGGACTTACGAGGCCCTACCTCAAGGCGGGTTGCGCCTGGTCTTGAGTCTTGGTGACTGTATGTTCCTACAAGGCGGTTAGGTGCAAGCACTCTACGTCCTCAGGTCCCGGCCCTCGAGCAAGCTCAGCCGCCGCTGGTATGCCAGGTCGTGATGCCGTGGTCAAGGCTAGGGGGTGAGGGCTGGAGAGCCAGTAAGAGCTCCTGAGTCGCGATGCTCAGGAGCCCCCTTTTAACGCGCAAGCGAATTGCAGGGGGTGGATGGACCCGCGGTGGGTGGTGATCGAGCAGGTGATAACCGTAAGCAGGTTAAGCAGGGAAGGCAAATCAGCTTGGGTAAATGCAGGAAGATACTTGCCACCGAGTCAGGCCCGAGCGGCTTAGGGATGATGCAGCCCGAGGGGCGCCCCCAGCAAGGTAAACTAAAGACATAAGCAAAAGGGATACATGCCACAGGGACGGACCCATGCGGCCTAGGAATAATGCAGCCCGAGGGGCGCTCTCAGCTAAACGAGCTTGGAAAATGTCACCTGGTTCTGTAGATGAAGTAGAGTTGGTGCAGCTGAAGGCGTGCGTCGAAGGAATGACTCTTCACGAGCCACTGGGGCCCTGAGCCTCGGGAGGCTCTGGGGCTCGGGAAGTTCCCTGAAGACCGTCTCCATCTCTTCCAGAACAGCGTGGTACCTGGCCTCCTGAGCCGCCAGGACACGCCGCATGTTGTGCTGATAGGCTGACGCCACGCTCGGCGAGCCGAAGGGCATGCGAACGTAGCTGTGTGGCCCTGTTGAGCCCTGGGACGTCGATGCAGACGCGCAGCCCAGCATCCTCGCCTGGATGGGGAGCTGCGCCTCGTGAGCGGCTGTCGCCGCGCATGGCTCTTGCGTCTTGGAATTCCTTAGTGGTCTTGGTGATGAACTCTTGAGTGGTGGGCACTCCTTGCCCTGTGTTCTCCTGAGGGAAACGTGCCGTGAAGCACGCCTCCAAGTGGTGCCCAAGCGCCTCCCTCGTGAGGTTGGCAAGGTCTGAGGCCCTCCAGAAGAGAGCCCCCGAGCCCTACCCGAGGAGGGCGCTGGGCACGCCTTCCTATGCGACGGAGGGAGGCGCCCCTGGCGCGGGCGCTGATCCTGACGAGGTTCCAGCTACGACGCCATCCTCCTAAGGTCCGGCGCGACGTAGCTGCTTCTTCTTGGGGATGGCCTCTGGAGGGCCCTCACTTCTGCTGTCGGAGTCATCGATTGCTGCAGCTTGGAAGGCGCGCTCGAGGGAGCACACCGCGTCTCTTTCTTCACATGGGACCGTGATGATCCCGCCGCTTCCCGGCATCTTGAGGACATTGTAGCCGTGATGGGTGACTGCCCTGAACTTGGCCAGAGCTGGATACCCGAGGATGGCGTTGTACGGTAGGCGGATGTGCACGAATCGAAGTCGATGAGCTCGGTGCGGTAGTTCTTGCACTCCCCAAAGGTGACAGGCAGGTGGACCTGCCCAATCGGTGTGGTGGAGCCATCGGTCACTCCTGAGAAAGGCTTGGTAGGCTGAAGCTGCTCATATGGCACTTGGAGGTTGTCGAACGTGTTGACGGACAGGACGTTGAGTCCTGCGCCGCCGTCGATGAGGGTATTGGTGACCTGCACATTGCTGATGACTGGAGAGCACAGCATTGGGAGGACGCCAGCGGTTGCTGCGCACTTGAGCTGGTCTGCCGAGTTGAAGGTGATGGCGCACTGGGACCATTTGAGCCGGCGCGTGGCCTCGAGCTTGGGGACGACTGCGTTCACTTCACGAGCAAAATGTTTGAAGATGCGTTGCGAAGCTGGGGCCTGCGCGCCGCCCAAGATGCAGGCGATTGCACACGGCTCCTAGAAGCCCCCAGCCCCCTCGTCCTGGTGGTGATCGTCGTTCCTTCTTGGTGGCGGCGGCAGCGGGGGAAGACCGGTGTTGCCCTGAGGACGGTCCTCACGAGGCTGATCCCTCCAGGCGCCCTCGCGAGGATGGTCCTGCCAGTGGTCCTCACGAGGCCTGTCGCGCCACTCCTGGCGCGGGCCATGGTCGTCCCAACGTCTGCCTCCACGTCCTCCTCCGCGGCCGTAGCCCCGGTCGCTACGCTCGGGGCGTCGACCGAAGCTTCCTTCACGAATGGCTCAGAGCTCTTGACAGTCGCTGGTGTTGTGGGTGTTCAGGTTGTGGAAAGGGCAGAACGGCCGGCTGTTCTTAGATGACTCGGGCTGATCTCTGCCCCGCTTTGTGTCCGGCTCCGCTGCGAGCACAGCCGCTTCCTTGCGCTTCACGTCCTTGGCCTTGGCCTTCTTCTCCTCTGCTCCCGCAGCTGGCAGCTCGAGGAGGGAAAGGTGCCCCTCCTCAGCTCTCGCGCACTTGGTCACTAGGTTGAACAGCTCCTGAGACGTGCACAGCTCCTCGTGGATAGCGAGCTCTTCCTTCATCTTGACATCACGGACGCCATCTGACAACGCGGAGATGATGGCCTCGTCCGTGACCTTGGGGATCTTGAGCCGAGTGTTGTTGAAGCGCTAGATGTACTTCTGGAGGGTCTCCCCTGGCTGTTGCTTGATGCGGCACAGGTCGCCCGCCGCCGGCGGGCGGTCGCGGGTGCCTTGGAAGTTGGCGACAAAGCGCTCGCGCATCTCATCCCATGAGGAGATCGAGCCGTGCTGCAGGTTCAGGAGCAAGGAGCGGGCACCATCCTTGAGAGCTATGGGAAACCAGTTCGCCATGACTTTCTCGTCGCCGTTGGCTACTTCGATGCTCACCTCGTAGAGCTGCAGGAACTCCACGGGATCGGCGGTGCCGTCGTAGCAGGGAGGCAGATCCGGCTTGAACTTGCCCGGCCAGGCGACGCTACGTAGCTCGGGGGTGAAGCCGCAGCAGCCGGCCGTGGTTGCCGGGTCCCGCCTCGGAGGTGGAGCTTGGTCTTGATGAGGTCCACGCACTGCCGCCGCAGGCGGCGCACGGTCTTGACGAGGCAGTGCGGGGAGCGCTGGTGCAGCTTCTCGCGGTCGAGGGATTTCTTGACAGCTTCTCTCTTCGCGCGCGGGTGCCGGGCGTTGTGGGTCATGCCATGGGGCCACGCGCCTTGGTGCCAAGTCACCATCTTGGGGCAGAGGTGGTGGAGGCGCGCAATGAGCCTCGTCGCCCGTGGCTGGCGGAGGGTGAGGAAGAGAGAGGGACGGCGCCGGGGAGCCCCCTGCGGCACGAATGAGCTCGGCGACGCGGTCGAGCCACTCCTCGTAGAGGTCGTCGACCGGGCGGTAGCGCAGAAGCTCGTTCGCCGCGAGAAGCGCGGCCCGCGCCTCCATGGGAGCGCGGCGAGCATGAGACGAAGAACTGGCCGGGGTCAGCAAAGGAGTGGCGGTGCGGCCGTCCTGCCGCACCGATGGATGCAGCGAGGACTCCTGCTGCTCGTTCCCCGCCGGGCCGGTGGCAGCGTTGGCGGCGGGAGACGGAGAACGACGAGGTGGCCCACCGACTGGAACCGTCTAAGCAATGCGGGCGGTAAGGGCAGCCTGGCACTCAGCTCAAGCACGGCGAGCGTCCGCCATGGAAACGACGGGGCGATGGAGCGACGGATCAACGAGAAGGGAGCTACGGCGAACCCCTACCTGGCGGGCCAAATGTCGGATATGGGGTTCCGGCAAAACCCTTAATGGTCGAACTCTGGGGTGCGCGCGAAGTCTTTCCCTCCTACCGATCCACGCCCTAGCTCTCTAAGATCTTGCGGACGAACTCGCAAAACACAGAAGACACGAGATTTATACTGGTTTGGGCCACCGTTGTGGTGTAATACCCTACTCTAGTGTGGTGGTGGTGGATTGCCTCTTGGGCTGATGATGAACAGTACAAAGGGAAGAACAGCCTCCTGAGGTTGAGGTGTTCTTGTGGCTAGGGTAGGCTCTCGATCGGATCGGATCAAGTTGAGCTGCCCCTACTGTGGTGGCTAGTTCTACTTATATAGGCCCTGGTCCCCTTCCCAAATATCGAGCGGGAAGGGAGCCAACAACGGCGGGCAAATTTTGAAGGGGAACAGCTAGTACAAGCTATCCTGACAAAAGCGGTCTTCGCCTGCAAAAGGCTCTGGTAGTGACACTGTCTTGGGCTCCACGATGACCTCCACCTTGCCGTCCCGCTGGTCTTGGTATCGTTGCACCGAAATGGCAACCTTTGCTTGATGCCTCGGTACTACTCGCCTGCGCTAGCCTCCTTAGCACCAAAGAGGAAACAAGGACGCTGCGCGCGCTGGCGCCCGCCTGACGCCCGCCTGGTGTCGATCGTCATGGCTCACATCACGAAAGCCTCGTGAGGTTTGCCCTGCCTTGATATCTCCGCTCCTCGTGAGCCTGCCTGGGTAGGCCACTCCTGAGGAGGTCTTGCGTCGTCCGCTCGCGAGGCTTGGCCCCTCGCGAGGGTCTTGGATGCTTTGCTGATGAAGATGGGCTGTACGGGCCCGCTAGCTTAGCCACGCCGTGGGCCGCAGGCAGGCAAGTCTGGGGACCCCCGTTCCCAGAACGCTGACACATACCTATCGGTATTTGTGAGGATGTGCCTGTTGTTGTTGCAAATGTTGCTATCTTAACTGACTTTGTTGTACTTGAGATGCCCGAGGATGACGACATGTCGATTATCCTTGGTAGACCACTGGTGCGTGTTGGTGCTATACAAACGGATTTTAACCCCTTTCCGCGACGGCATTTGGAACGTCGCCAAGTGAGTGTGGGCGGTAGGGGGGTCCTTCCCACACGACCCAGAAACCGTCGGGGATAGGGAGGCTTGATACATACAGTTGTCCCTATATAACCGTTTCGGATGTCTCGAATATCCCAAATGCTTCATCCTTGCTACTCGTTTGTGCTCGCATTGCCATCGCAGTCAGAGTTTTGTGGTTTTACCTAAAACCTGGCAGATTCCAGGCACGGGAGCTTTCCAGGTAGATTCCAGGCACAGGAGTTTTACGATGCCTGGCACATCACAAACAGTTCATGATTATAAACCGTGTACGATAGGTAGACAATCACACACATTTAGTTTTCCCGCACCATATGTGATAGTGTCTGACATCACACATGCTTTGCAAACGGCAACTGTGTGCATGCTTCCACACGTTTCCTCTCTGTGAACCGTCTCGGATTATGGTGTATATCACAAACGTTTGTGTTTTACCAACCGTGTGTGCCATAATGACCTGCACAATGTAATTTTGCCCTAATTTAATTGTTGCTATTTAAAATTGTACCTAATTTAAACTTGAAAGTACGCTATAGCTTTATTCGATTCACAGGTACATATGTTTAAGAATTACATAAGCACCAAATAAAGAATGATGAACCAGGGTTCTATACTTGTACTATTTCAGATGGTAAAGAAAGAGGTGACAGACATTCCGGTTGCTGAACAAGGTGAAGCAGAATGGCCCTATTGTGCTCTCATGGATGCAGAAGGCATGCAAGACTCTTGTCCAACCCCTTGTGATGACCGGCCACCAATCATGTAGTTTGAGAGGTAATCTTGAGTAAACTACTTCAGGATCCACTTCAAAAGAAAAAAGATTCAGATATTGTCATCTAACACAACTCATTACGAGTAGTAAAAAGAAGGCTATAGGGTTCTTACTTACCATCCTGCAGTTCACTGTTGTCTTGCATAAAGCGTAAACAAATAGTTTGATTTTCATCTTTTGACCCATTTTAATAACAATCTTTATCAGTTTCCTCACTTGATGTTGGTTCATGAATATCTCATTGCCCCATACACAGAAAGGGTTGAGGTGTGGATCTTTGGCAATGATATATGTACCTAAAAGCACCAAGTTAATATCAAAAGCTAAACAACAATTAAAAAATGATGTAGTACAACACTCCCTCCATCCCATTATATAAGATTTTATTACATGTATATCTAAACATCATCAGAACATTAAGGTAACACTCTTCCTTGTTGCTATGTAGCCTGGGATTGCATATTTAGTCATTCAGTACAATGCATGTTGCTATGTAGCCTCAGATACATTAAATATGGCCCTAGTTAACCTACCGATAAATGGGTTTCAGATATATTCAGTGAAATGTCCAATTCGACGATTAATCCCTTATCAGCCCCATGCTATATGGTACCAGCTACCGATATCCTGAACAGTGAGTACATATAAGCAATGCAATGAAACTAACCTCGATGGAAAACAACACTGTTCTCAATATTGTCCTGCATGAGTACATACAAAGGCATGTTAAGCACAAGAGGCTAAACATCAACCAAATATATCCATGGTAGACAACATAATCTACAAATGATAGCTTCAGTGTGCAGGCTTACGCAAGCTAGTTAAGCAAAACAAGAAGTGCAAAGGTGTGTTAACTGCATCAGGCATAACATTTAAAAACAAGCAAATAGTCATTCAAACTGGTATTGTGCAGGTCTAAAGTACACTAGTTATTGTTAAAAAAATGAAAAGGCATGTTAACTGCAATATCCTTAACACCAACCAAATATCGTAATTCATAGTGGTAATCTTGAAACTGCTATTGATGAAATTGAACTGCACAGCAAATAGTTGCACATATAGAGTATCACATTGTGAAGAACTGAAATAAACAAGTCATAAGGCCATCTCTAGCCGATCCTTTAAAAGTTAAAGGACTAAAACCCTTAGTGGATATATATATATACTCCAGCAATTTTTGGCCTTTTCTAGCCGATCCCCTAAACTTAACGTTGTAAGCTTCAATTTGATCAAGTTCAAAGGAGGTTCAACCGAAAGTAACATGCATTCAAACATAAACATAGATAGTTTTGCATAACCGAACATAAGGCATAAATTTAAACTAAGCTAAACTACTTTCGGTCGAAGTAGAGGTCGAGCCAATCCTTCCTCGTCATCTACGGTGTGCCGCGAGCCGGGTCCGGGCCAATACCGTCGTTGGGGAAGGCACTCCTCCACTCGTCGATGTCGATCTCCTCGTCCTCGGGGCCCACCTCACCGCCGCCGCCTTCGACCTCGTCATTGGAGGAGAGCGTGATAACCTCGTCGCCCTCCGTGCCGCCGCCCTCGCCGCCTTCGACCTCGTCATCGGAGGAGAGCGCGATAACCTCGCCGCCCTCCGCGCCGGCAAAGATCGCCCGCTCCGCCTCCATGAGCTCCGGGTGCTGCCGGTGGAGCTCTTGCATGTAGGCCTCATCGGCGGCCTCGGTCTTGAGGCGCTCCCACGCCTCGCGGTCCTCCCGCGCCATAGCCGAGCTCACCACCCCTGGCTCCGGCAGAACGAGGTTGTCCGGACGTGTGCCGAAGGGGAAATTGAGCCTAGCCGCCGCGCCGTGGTAGCGGACCTGCCAGCGGTCGTACTCCATGGCCGCGAGTTCTGCCGTGTGGAAGCTACCGAGCCACCGACGGGTGTGGGTCTCCTGATCTGTAATCTCGGCGACCCACATCCCCCACCGCCGCTGCCGGACCCCGCGGTAGGACCTCCTCGGCTACCGGGTCCAAGGGAGGACGGGGAAGTCCTCGAACCGGCATAGGGCCGCGGCGGCGGGCGGATCAGGGGACCGGCGACGGCGGATCGAGCCCACGGAGGACGACAGGGACACCTCGGCGGCCACCTCGACGGCGTCAGGCGAAAAGGCCGCGATAAACCTCTTTTTGGCCATTGGCTCCTCGACTCCCCGGCACACAGGCAGAGGTTGAGGATGGAGGTGCCAGCGATGGCGGTGACCTACCAATGGTTTCAACGTTTGTGTGTGTCTATGTGAGCGGAGGTTTTGGGGTGTGTGTGGAGGGGGCGGGGGGATGGCCAAGGTGGTGTTTGAGGAAATACTGCGACAACTGAAAATTTTACTAGGTGGGAGTAACAAGGCGGGGCTACTGAAAATTTGGATCAAGGGCGAGCAGATATTTTTGAGATTGCGAAGGATGCAGAGGCGGGAGTAAAATGCCGGGGCTACTGAAAATTTGAATCATGGGACTGAAGCAGAGCGGGAGTAACAGACATCGCACACGGCCCGCACATACTAATCGTGTGCTATCAAACATTAAAACCTTCCAGGCAGTAGATATTTTCGAGATTACGAGGCAGTAATATTTTCGAGATTGTGAGGGATGCAGAGGCGGGAGTATTTGGGGAGCGAGCTAGTGTGCTTGACACGCCGGCTGTGGACTGTAGTCGACGCACCTTCTCGCGTAAGCCATAGGCGTACTATACACCGACGATGCTCCAAGATATTTTATACTACATCTCACACGGTTGGTGATAATAAACTATGTGGGATCCACTTGATTTGAATTACATAATGGGTTCACAGCGGCAATGGACGCTGTTTGAATTGCTAGACCTTTTATCTGTAGTGAACATGCAACTATATGTGTGTCGTAAAATAATTGGAATTATTCAGGGTTCGTTTGGACATTTTATACATTAAACTGGTTTTCTAGCTATTTCAGGTGCACAATTCAAAATTAAACTACATGCACATGCTCCAATGCATATAAATTGGTTGAAAAATCAAATATGTGTCCTTGAGTGCATGCATAGGTCCCATGCAAGAAATGGGAATGAATTTCAAACACCAAGGCACTGTTGATTGCCGGCAAAATGTTGAGATACCTGGTTTTTTAATTCTAGTAAATCCCAAACTTGTCTAAAATTCATGAAACTTGGCATGATATCATGGAGCGGCATCAACATGCTATGGTAAAAATTTTGTCCCATTTGGGGCAGGTTTCGGTATAAGCTTCTCACAAACCAGAGCTTCTCACAACAAGCGTGATGGTTTCGGTAGGGAACGTGCCACCTTTGGGGATGGAACGATATCCGTTGCCTCTTATTGCTTTCAAAAAAATTCTAGTGTTAACATAGAACAACAGTAGTGTTGTGTTTAATCTTGGAATTTTTTAGGGTTCGTTTGGCCTTTTTACATATTAACTGGGTTTTCTAGGCATTTTATGTGCATAATTCAAATTTGAACTACAAGCACAAGCTCCAGTGCACCAAAGTTGGTTGAAAAATCACATATGTGTCCTTGGGTGCATGCTTAGGTCCCATGCAAGAAATGGGAATGAATTTCAAACACCAGGGCACTGTTGATTGCCGGCAAAACGTTGAGATACCTGGTTTTTAAATTCTAGTAATCCAAAACTCGTCTGAAATTCATGAAACTGGGCATGCTATCATGGAGCGGCATCAACATGCCGTGGTAAATTTTTTGTCCCATTTGGGGCAGGTTTGGGTATAAGCTTCTCACAAACCAGAGCTTCTCACAACAAGCGTGATGGTTTCGGTAGGGAACGTGCCACCTTTGGGGACGGAACAATATCCGTTGCCTCTTATTGCTTTTAAAAAAATTCTAGTGTCAACATAGAATAACAGTAGTGTTGTGTTTAATCTTGGAATTTTTCGGGGTTTGTTTGACCTTTTTTATACATTAACTAGGTTTTCTAGGCATTTTATGTGCATAATTCAAATTTGAACTACAAGCACATGATCCAATGCACCAAAATTGGTTCAAAAATCACATGTGTGTCCTTGGGTGCATGCTTAGGTCCCATGCAAGAAATGGGAATGAATTTCAAACACCAGGGCACTGTTGATTGCTGGCAAAACGTTGAGATGCCTGGTTTTTAAATTATAGTAAATCCAAAACTCGTCTGAAATTCATGAAACTTGGCATGCTATCATGGAGCGGCATCAACATGTCGTGGTAATTTTTTTCCATTTGGGGCAGGTTTGGGTATAAGCTTCTCACAAACCAGAGCTTCTCACAACAAGCGTGATGGTTTCGGTACGGAACGTGCCACCTTTGGGGGCGGAACGATATCCATTGCCTCTTATTGCTTTCAAAAAATCTCTAGTGCTAACATAGAACAACAGGAGTGTTGTGTTTAATCTTGGAATTATTCGGGGTTCGTTTGGCCTTTTTTATACGTTAACTAGGTTTTCTAGGCATTTTTTGTGCATAATTCAAATTTGAACTACAAACACATGCTCCAGTGCACCAAAGTTGGTTGAAAAATCACATGTGTGTCCTTGGGTGAATTTCTAGGTCCCATGCAAGAGATGGGAATGAAATTCAAACACCAGGGCCCTATTGATTGTCGGCAAAACGTTGAGATGCCTGGTTTTTAGATTCTAGTAAATCCAAAACTCGTCTAAAATTCATGAAACTTGGCATGCTACCATGGAGCGGCATCAACATGCCGTGGTAAAAAATTTGTCCCATTTAAGGCAGGTTTGGGTATAAGCTTCTCACAAACCAGAGCTTCTCACAACAAGCGTGATGGTTTCGGTAGGGAACGTGCCACCTTAGGGGACGAAACGATATCCTTGCCTCTTATTGCTTTCAAAAAAATTCTAGTCCCAACATAGAACAACAGGAGTGTTGTGTTTAATATTGGAATTTTTCGGGGTTCATTTGGCCTTTTTTATACATTAGCTGGGTTTTCTAGGCATTTTATGTGCATAATTCAAATTTGAACTACAAGCACATGCTCTGGTGCACCAAAGTTGGTTGAAAAATCACATGTGTGTCCTTGGGTGAATTTCTAGGTCCCATGCAAGAGATGGGAATGAAATTCAAACACCAGGGCACTGTTGATTGCCGGCAAAATGTTGAGATGCCTGGTTTTTAAATTCTAGTAAATCCAAAACTCGTCTGCAATTCATGAAACTTGGCATGCTACCATGGAGCGGCATCAACATGCCGTGGTAAAAAAAATTGTCCCATTTGGGGTAAGTTTGGGTATAAGCATCTCACAGACCAGAGCTTCTCACAACAAGCGTGATGGTTTCGGTACAAAACATGCCACCTTTGGGGACGGAACGATATCCGTTGCCTCTTATTGCTTTCAAAAAATTTCTAGTGCCAACATAGAACAACAGGAGTGTTGTGTTTAACCTACGAATTTTTCGGGGTTCGTTTGGCCTTTTTTATACATTAACTGGGTTTTCTAGGCATTTTGTGTGCATAATTCAAATTTGAAATACATGCACATCCTCCAGTGCATATAAATTGGTTGAAAAATCAATTATGTGTCCTTGGGTGCATGCTTAGGTCCCATGCAAGAAATGGGAATGAATTTCAAACACCAGGGCACCGTCGATTGCCGGAAAAACGTTGAGATACTTTGTTTTTAAATTCTAGTAAATCTAAAACTCGTCTGAAATTCATGAAACTTGGCATGCTATCATGGAATGGCACCCGACATGTTGTGGTATTTTTCGTGTCCATTTTGAGAGAAGGCGCACTCGGATAATGACAGCCAACAAGGCATTTTGAAAACATAGCTGCCACTTTAATATCTCAAACGTTTGCATAATTCAAACCGTGTGCGTTCTATTGACCATTCACGTGACGCCATGTGTCTTGGTTTTAATGGCTATAGGAGGTGCCGTGTGGACAGCTGCTTGACTGAACGGGAGGCATGCGAGCGCAGTCCGGTGCGCAGGCTTACCGTGAAGCGTACAAGCTGTTCAAAGAAGGATTTGTGCATCTCTTCAATGCAAACGGTTCAGATTACCGTATGAAAATTAAAGCCAGACTTCGGCGCTAAGCCAAGAGACACTGCCATTCGTCAAAATATGCATCTAAAAATCAATAGCACTATCTATTTTTTGCAACTAAAATTTAGTAATTAAGCATAGATTTATTCATAGAGATTAAGCAGTCGTTCTCACCGGAAAGCGAGACAACCTTGGACCACCGCCCGCCTCGCTCCCACTGGTCTATATTAATGGCGCCGCCGAGCGGACGCACCCCCCCATCCTCGCCACAGACACAATCCTCTCTCTCCGTCCGCATCCTCGACGCCGCTCTGAGTCCTCAAAGCCGTCAGTGTACGAGGATGCCGCCGAAGCGCCCCATCAGAGGGAGTTGCGACACCGGGGCTGCTGAAGCACCGGAGCACGGCGTGAATATGGAGACAGAGGTTTCCGTCGCCGCCGACGAGGTGGAGAACGAGGCTGCCAACAAGCGGAGGCGGGTCGAGAAAGAACCGCAAGCGACTCCAGCAGGCCTAGACTTCATCAACAACCTCCCCGATGATATGTTGATAGTCATCATATCCCTCCTCCCAATCAAATATCGGGCGAGGACAGCCGCCCTTTCCCGGCGGTGGTGCCCCCTATGGCTCCTCACCCCTGTCGACCTCCTCGATGCCCACAAGCTCTGCCATGGCTATCGCCAAAGCTTGGATGCGTTCTCCCAGATGCTCGGCAGTCACCATGGCCCAATCAAAGGCCTTATCACGTGCAAGTTCCGTTCCAATGGCAAGGACCGAGCCAAGCTTGACGAGTGGTTCCGATCCCCCGCCGTAGATCAGCTCGAGAAGCTCACTTTTAATGATAGGTATATGCGCTTGCTGCCAACATCCGCGCTCCGCTTCGCGCTCATGCTGCGCCTCGCCAAGTTAATGAACTACCATCCCCCTTAATGACGCGCCCGCTCTTTTTCTACCACGACTGAAGCACCTTGAGCTCGTCGCCATCCGCATCCCAAATAATGACATGGAGCGCCTGCTCCGCAGCTGTACTGCACTTGAGTTCCTTCGTCTTCAGGCGATGAATTGGTCGAGTACCTTGCACATCACCTCCAGGACTCTCCGGACTATTTATGTGTGTTGCTGGTGCTGCAACGAGAGATCACAAAAGGTGGACCACAATATGGTCATCCAGGACACACCTTCACTTGAGAGATTACTTGTAGTTGATCAACAAGGTCCAACAAGAATCAATGTCATTTCTGCGCCGAAATTGAAAGTGGTGGGCTACTCGTCTGTCAAATACTACAAGTTCAGGTACAACAGTCACCTTATACCTCTCCTTGATATCAACGTTATTTCTAGTTTTGAAGATGTATGTTCGTCTGTCATCCAGCGAAGCTTCACCCAGACTCTGGCCACAGTGAAGGTCTTGGCACTAGAATCTGTCGGCCCCAACCTGGACAGAGTTTTCAGTTGCCTGAGATGCTTTTTGTGCCTAAAGAAGTTGTATATCAAGGTGATGTTCCATTCCTGCTAAATGTTAACCATAAGGGGGTTCAATTATTTTGCACCTTTTCCCAAGTTAACCATAAGGAATTTTGGAGGATTTTAGGACATACACCCCCACCCCATATTGGTTGCTTCATTCATATGGTTACAATCGTCCATAAGCATTTTTCCTTTGGATTCATCTGTACTAGTTTTCTTAGGGAATTTTTCATCCAATCCAACCTCTTGTGAAGAATGCTACATGTTTGTAGATTGTAATCAAATGCCCATATTAATCATGCCAGATCGAAGATGGCACGTTGGTGCATTTTACAAATCCTGCAAACCAAATGGGCGTGTAGCAGTGTTCAAAACTGCATGTAGGCACTAACACGTTCTCTTCTTTTGCAGATAATAATAGGCCCGGAGGTGGATAATGTTATAACAACAATCACATCGAATGCCTGGATCTCCATCTCTCAAATATTACTTTGAACTCCTACCGAGGGACCTTACCGGAGATTACACTCGCCAGGTTCTTTCTTGCCAGAGCAAAGGTGCTGAGGGTACTGAGGTTGAACACGCATTTAATTAGGAAAGATGAATGGTATGATTATCAGAGCCGGTAGGTACTGCGGAATGGAAGAGTCTCCAAAAATGCCAAACTTCGTATTGGAAGAGCATATGGCAAAGCAATTGGAAGTCATTGTGTCAAACCCATACATGACTTGTCAGCGGCTTATCCCTTTTTAGAAATGACGCAGTTTGCAATGTTTGAATTTGGGTGTTGTACTCTTTGAATTTGAACCTTGCAATATTTATGGTATTTGTTATATTGAACCGTTTCTGTTCTCTTGTCTCAGCGCAAACAGTTCATCTGAGTGAACTATATGCTGTACATCACACACACCTTGATCTGGCTGACCGTTTCTTTTGTGTTGCCTAATCACAAACATTTCATCCGAGTGAACTGTATGATGTACATCGCACACACCTTGATCTGGCTGACCGTTTCTTTTGTGTTGCCTAATCACAAACAATTCATCTGAGTGAGCCGTATGTTGTACATCGCACACACCTTCATCTGGCTGCCCGTTTCTTTTGTTCCTCCTCACCGAAAATGGTTAATTGAATTGAACCGTACGCCCTGCATTGCACACGCAACTAAAATCTGAACCGTGTTTGATGCATCCTCCATCGCAAACGTTTTGCACCTTTGTTGACGGTTTTTTTACACCACCATTTGCGATTATTGCATCACACACAGTTTCATCGAAGGGTCTCTGATCGTAGTGTCGCGTTAGCAGCATCCTGCAATAGTGGACCATTCTTGAATACTGCAGGGGCTGTTACTGATTGCAATAAAAGCAAGGTAACTTTTCATATCAATGGCAGTGAGCATACGGTGCACATTCTGAAGAAACAATTCCAAGTGAATGGTATTAATGTTATTGAAAAATCTCCGACAATCACTATTGGAAGTTTTCAACTACATCTACCTACTGTGAAAAAGAAATATGAAATGCTTATTGTTGGGGACATGCATATCCCCGTTGAGGTAACTTAGTGTTTGAAAGTTCTTCGATTTCATGCTAATCGAAAGTGGTTGTTAATAAGACTTGATAAACCTATTAATGGATCATTTTTGAGAGGTATGAAGTTGATGAATTTAGTAGTCACTACCTTCTGTCCTTACCTTTTGTTTTATGTTTTTCTTAGTTAAATAAAATAAAATGCCATGTTTATCCTGTTTTCTGGATTTTTCGTGCAATAAAAAATGACCCAAAAATAGAAGTGCTCAGAATGCCCTGAAAATTTAATACGATTTTTTTAATATTTCTGAATTTTTAGTGCAAATAACATCAGAGGGGGGGTGCACCAGGTGGGCACAATCGACCTGGGGGCGCGCCAGCAGCCCCAGGCATGCCCTGGTGGGTTGTGGTCCCCACATGGGCCCCCTCACTTATCTCTTTAGCCCATGTCATCACCTACCTCCAGAAAAAAATCACCATTGCTCTCTCTCTCTCTCTCTCGTGTTCTTGCTCTCAAACTCACGGATTTCGATCTCTTTTCTCGAAGCTCCATTTCCGAAACTGTTTTGGGGGATTGCTACTTGGTATGTGACTCCTCCATTGGTCCAATTAGTTTTTGCTTTAGTGGTTTATATTTTGAATAATTAGCTACTCATGGTGCTGCTGTAGTTGGGCTTGCATGTTGAATTCTTAGAGTTCTAAGTAGTTTGAATGCTTGAAATGGCCTCTATGCATCTCTATGAGTAACTGCTACCAATCTTGTGAAGTTTTGTTGACAAAAATTTTGTGGACTAAACATTTCAGAATTTTATTCATAGGAATAAGATGAGTTTCTGTAGGAAGTTTGCTTCCAAGAAGAACTCCAAGGAGTCATTGGGGAATCATCGGATAGGGACGTCCATACTCGGAGAATGGCGGAAGTGCGCCCGTGCGAAATGCCGCACAACCCTTCATGGATTGAGCCAGAATCCTTCAAGAGTTCGCACAATTTGCTGCTAATGCTGGCCTCACCGACTTCATCGCAGCTGAGTGTGAACAATACCACTCCTTACAAATTCCTTTGTGCAAAGCTTCCATTTTCTGAGTAGGAATAATCCTCCTGAGGTGCAGTTTAATTTAAATGATTAAACCCACCAGATACCACTTACTGAATTTTATGATATATGCTTGATCCCTTCTGACGGGGAAATAAGGGAGCCTAGGCCTGCAGAGTTCGAGGACTTTTATCGTGCTCTGTCAGTGGGAGATGAGAGAGGGGTGTCGAGTGTTACCGCCACTAGCTTGCAGTTTCTTTCTGTGCATTATTTTGCTCTATTCATTGTGAGGTGTTTACTTGCTAGAGAGAAGGTTTGTGCACTTAGTGCCCCCGATTCCGCTGTCTTACGCCGTGCACTATTTGGCGATAACACTTATAGCCTAGGAGCTATTATTGCACGTCCTCTACACCTTAACAGGACCAAGGGTAAAATTCATGGCGGTGTTTATGCCACTCGTTTAGCGAGTCACTTTAACGTTCACATACGCCAACATGATTATCGCTTGCCCAAGGTTTACTTAGATCGCCAGGCTATGGCAGCTCATCAATTTATTCATGGCAAGAACACTCATATTCATATTCCCTGAAAGTGCGTTATATCGACTAGAGGGGGGTGAATAGGCGATTTTTATGAATGCTTCACTGAGGAATTTCAGGGTGAGGAAATTCCTAAGCGAAGAACTACTTGCAGCGGAATAAGTACTCAGATGCAAACATAATAGAACATAAGCATGGTCATCATGATGAAATGAAAACAAGCATAGAGTACAGAAAGCGTAAACATAGGATAAAACATGATGAAGACAAACAGACTGAAGAAATTGAACTGAGGAAATTGAGGAAGTCTTCAGTCAAAGTCTTCAAATAGATATGAACAAGCACACAACACAGTGATGAGGAAATGAAAGAGTTGAGGAAATAGAACCAGTTGGCTTGGTGAAGGCAATGATTTGGTAGACCAGTTCCAACTGCTGTGACAGTTATACGTCTGGTTTGAGGGGCTAGGTATTTAAACCTGAGGAAACACAGTCCTCACCGTATTCTCCTTGAGATAAGGTCACACAGTCCTCGCCCAATCACTCGTGGTAAGTCTTCAGGTGACTTCCAAACCTTCACAAACTCGGTCACTCGGCGATCCACAATTTCCTCTTGGATGATCTACACCATGACGCCTAACCGTCTGGAAGATGCACAGTCTTCAAAGGTAACAAGCGTCGGATCCACGCAGGATGAATCTCTTCAGTGATGCTCAATCACTTTGGGTTTGTAGGTGTTTGGGTTTGGTTTTTCCTCACTTGATGATTTTCGCTCAAAGTCCTCGGAGGATGGGATGCTCTCAAATGACAAGTGTCAGTTTCTCTTGGAGCAGCCAACCAGCTAGTGGTTGTAGGGGGCGGCTATTTATAGCCTAGGGAGCAGTCTGACATTATAAGACATAAATGCCCTTCAATGATATGACCATTAGGTGGGTAGATATTTTGGGACAGCTGGCTCGTAGCTCAGCAACGGTCGGAAATTTGAGGCTCAAATTCCTCAGGGCTATCATGTTCCTCACTTGTAGGCAATTCGCACTGGCGAATTCCTAACTCCTCAGTCAGAACAAATTCCTCAGAGACCAGAAGAACTTCTTCTCTGTCACTGAAGAAATTGACTGAACTGTATGAGATTTCCAATGGCTTCACTCGAAGGGATTGGTAGGTGTAGGATTTTGAGTTGAGCATCACATGGAAAAATTTCATTAGTATTTCCTCGACCCCCTTTAACGGTACGGTGTTTCCTATGACTCGAGAAAGAGAAAATGAAACTACGAAAACAAAAGTCTTCACGCTTCATGTTCGTCGTATGAATACCAAGTTTTCAAGGTCACACCAATTTCTTTACTTTCAAAGTCTTCAGAAAGTCCTCAGAAATCCAAAGTCTTCAGTCGAAGACATTCATTTTTAGGGATCGACTTTCTCTGTAAATATCAAACTCCTCATAGACTTATAGACCTGTGTACACTCACAAACGCATCAGTCCCTTAACCTATAAGTCTGCAATACACCAAAATCACTAAGGGGCACTAGATGCACTTACAATCTTCCCCTTTTTGGTGATTGATGACAATATAGGTTAAGTTTTCTACGGGGATAAACATATGAAGTGTAAATACAAAAGTTGAGGAATTTGATTGCAAGATATAGAAGAACTCCCCTTGAAGATGTGCATAAAGAGGAATTTGCTTTTGAAGCAATGCACATTTGAAGAGTAGAATCATGGAGATCTCCCCCTATATCTTGTAATTCATACACGCATTTAACATATGATATGAAGAATTTGAAATGCATGATGAAATATGGTGACCGATGTAATTCAGCATGCGTGCATTAACATATATGAGGAATTAGCATGCAGAAGAACACAACAAAAGTATCAGACCACCATCGGGTTTAAGTTTACAACTCGATCCAACAAAGTGTTCAAAAGAACGAGAGTTGTAACTCAGCAAAAAAACGCCCATATATAGACCCGCTTGAAGACTAACTCAAATCCCCCCCCCCTTGTCATCGAATGACCAAAAGGGTCGAAAAATGAGGACTAACGCCCCTGAAGAATATCATGATGATGAAGGAGCGCCAGCGTTGTTGGGGTCGGTTGTTGTAGTAGTGCCTGCCGCAGTGTCGTCGAAATCTTCATGCTCATCCATGTCGCGTGATGAAGAATATGAGCTGGCCACCAAGGAGGGAACTTTGACCTTCTTGTATTTCTTCGCTGGTGGCTGAGACCAGTCAAAGTCCTGCTTGAGACCCATTTGCTTCAGATCTTCTTCACCATAGAGATGAGACAGAACAGCCCAGGTGCGACTGAAGACTTCATGGAGGTAGTAATGGTTTTTCTTCACTGCATTGTGTGTAGCAGTCATGTTGTGAAGAATTGAACCAAATTGCCTTTTTACCCATTTATGGTTGCGATCGACCTTCTGGAGAAGACTGAGGAGAAGCTCACGATCATTCATCACCCTTGGAGCTGTGCCTTGAGGATTTTGCTTTGAAGCATTGGCAGCAGAGTCATGAGTGGTAGAGTCATCATTGGTGGAATAAGATGCAGCTTTGCGGAACTGACCATCCAATGGACGAATGCCTTCATCAATAACAGCAGTGGCCTTGCCCTTTTCATCAGCTGAGGAAAATGTCTATTTGAGGACTTCAATGGGGGGCAAGTAGCTGAGATGATTTTGAAAGTCAGCCTTGTAGTTGAGTGAAGACCTTGTTCTGAGGAATCTCATAATCCAAGGAGCGTAAGGCTTCAACTCAAATGGAGATAATGCAACATTGGCCAGAGTCCTCATGCAGAAATCATGGTAGTTGACAGGAATGGCATGCATGATATTGAATAGCAGATTCTTCATGATGCCAACGAATTCTTCATCATTCGAGTCGTGGCCTTTGATGGACTCAACGTCTTCGACAGAATGCGATAGACAGTTCTAGGCACATACATCAATTTCTTCATGAGGAATTTGGTCATTGGGGCTTGACCGGGCTTCGGTGGCTTCATCAACACTTGCATGTAGTGGTTTGAAAGCTCAGGTTCAAGGTATAGGCAACGAGCATCTTCAATGGGACGACTGACAGGCAGGGCATGAAGCAATTCAGAGGCCGGTGCTTTGTAATGCGTATTCTCTGTCATCCAATCCAACACCCAAGAGTTCACATCTTCAGCATTTCCTGTGATGTGCAGCGTTGCATAGAACTGAAGGATAAGATCTTCATTCCAATCAACAATATCAGTGCAAAAGTTGAGTAGTCCAGCGTCATGAAGAACACTGAGGACTGGCGTGAAGCAAGGCAGTGATTCCATATCCACATGAGGAATATGCTCATGGTCGAAGACTTTGTCTTTGTTGAAAAGCAGTGAAGAATAGAAGTTGGCTTGGCTGGCAGTCCAGAAATGCTTCCTTCTAAGACGAGCAGAGTCATATGGGTTGTAACCCGTGAAGAATACGTGCTCGTGGAAGAAGTCATCAGCCTTGAATTTTTGCTTCTTTGAGAAAGGATCCTTTGGCTTGGGCCGAGGAGTGTCAGTCAATTGCATCACAACCTCAGGAATCGCAATCTCAGGATCCACAGGCTGAGGAATTTCAGTTTCTTCTTTAGTGGCAGCCTGGGTCTTCAATTCTTCAGCAGCAATTTCATCAACACTAGTGGCTGGAATCTCTTAATGAACAGACGTAGTGGTGCGAGGTTCTTCAGAGCCCATTTGAACTTCAGTAAGCACGGGGGACTGAGGATAGAGGAGTGAACAAGGGAGAATTGGGGCGCTGACTGTCCCAAAAGTCATCATTCATCACCGGTGTTGTGCTCCCAGTGTCCACATCCTCATCTCCTTCACTCATTTCTTCAACGCCTGCCTCTTCAGCTGTGAACTGAGACACGGGCGATGAGACAACTGGGGTTGAAGGGATTGTATCCACTTCAATTTCTTCATACAACTGCTCTGAAGAAGCAGCAGAAGGAATATCTTCATCGGATCCACTTGGGATCGCATAGTCTTCACCAAAGGGTACAAGATCCTCTGATGGCATGCATGAGACTGGAACAGCATCAATTGGATTCTCAAAAGAGCTTGTCAATTTCTTCATCTTCTTCGGAACTGAAGGTTCTAATGAAGTTGATGCTTTCCTTTTCTTCACAGCTGCACGCTCTGCAGCCTTGGTCTTCTTTGCTTCTGATGCAGAAGGAAGAATTGGACTTGGTGTAGGTGCAGGAGGAGCAGAGGAAATTGGTTCATTTTCTTCAGGCACAACAGATGCAGTTGCCCTGGCATGGTTAGTTTCTTCAAGCACATCGGTTGAAACTACAGCTGGCCTGACTTGTTCTTCAGGTGCAACACTAGTGGTTGCCCTGGCAGGTTCATCAGCGGCTGGAATGCAGTCATCAGCCCTGATACTAGCAGTTTCATCAGCAGCTTGATTTTTATCAGCGGTGCTGGCATGTTTTTCAGTCGGCTGAGTAGATGCCTCAGCCTGAGGAATTTCTTGTTGCGATGGTGCTGCAACATTGGTAGTGAATTTCTCAGTTATCTTTACAAACCTGACTTTGGCTCCAAGCCAGTCAGCATAGTAGCGATCAAATTCATCACTCAGGTTCTTGATCTCTGATTGTAGAGCTACAAGTTCTTCAGGTGAAAGCTTCAAGACATTTTGCTTCAGAAAGCACTCTTTCTTGTACTGTGCTTTCTTCACCTTCCTCCCATGTTCATATTTCCATTTCTCTTCATCAATGAAGGCAGTCAACACATGACTTTGACCAGGAGTGAGGTTCATCTCAGGCAGAGGTGTGTTGGGGTCCTTGTGCCATAAGTCGATGAAGTCGAGGATTAACTTTGGCTCCAGCATCAATGGCAAATTACCGCCTTTGGCTCTAGCGGCCCTGTGCTGCCTGTCTCTGATGATTTCAGCGAGTTCTTCATCATTAGCTTCGTCGTCATCAGACGGTACTTAGAAGGCGACCTGCTTCTTGGGAGGACTTGGTCGAGAACCTCGTCCAGCAGTGGCCTTAGTCTTCAGCAGAGTGGGGCCTGTTGAGGAATTTGGAGGAGCTGAAGAACTTGCAGAGGCTCCTGAGGCAATAGAGATGCCTATTGTCCTTTGGCACGAGGCGAGATGTGCAGATGCTGAGGATTTGGAAGGAGGAGCTGAGGACTTTGGAGGAGCTGGAACAGCATGAGGAATTGGCCATGAGGGCTTGGCAGAACTGGGCTGTGAGGGCATTGCTGAGGAGCTTGGTCGTGAGAGCATTGAAGCAGAAGCACTGGGCTTGTGTGCGGGCTTATTGGGCATGGCCTTCTTAGGCTTGCTAGCAGAGGCCTCAGCAGTGGCAGCAGCAACAGAGTCTTCATTGAATTTCCTCACTGCTTCCTTAGCCACTTTGGCTAGCTTGGCTTGCCGTTTAGCCCATTCATCGGGATAGTCCTCACCACGCTTGAGGCTGGTAGGATCAGCTTCTTGGCCTGGTGCCAATCGAGGTCTTGGGCATGGAGGGTGAAGAGCGAATTTCTTCATGTACTTAGGAGTGACATATCTGTACTCCCTCCATTCTCTGGCCCATCTCCTCTCTATCCTCTGTATGCACACTTTGCACACATTCTTGGTCTCCTTGCCATGTTTAGCCTCATCAGGAGTGCAATACCCTGCATAGATTTCATCAAGAATTTCAAACGCAGTGTTGACTTCCAGCTTCTTTCCTCCCTTTTGAGGTTTCTTGCCATCAGCCATTTTCTTCAGCTGAGGATTTTGAACTATTGAGTTCTCTGACGAGGTATGTAACTTTTCTTCGAGGAATGATAATCCCCAAGTGCAGGGAATCATCGTAGCAATTTCCTAATGTGGAAGTGATAAGTATGGAGTGTCGAACCCACAAGGAGCTAAAGGTAAGATCAATATTCTCTCAAGCCCTATCTGCCACTGATACGACTCTACGTACACCGAACGTTTGCTTCCAACTAGAAACGAGAAATAAAACTACGTTGTGGGTATGAAGAGGATAACTTTGTATGATATCGGAGAGCTAAAATATAAAAGTAGGTGCTGTTATCATAAAGTTAGAATATATTACTAAATAATATAAATAGCGAGTGTGGAATAATGATGGGTCGGTGTGCGGAATTATCCTAGGCAATCATTAACAAGACCGATAGTAGTCATTGCAATTTCATATGATGGAGAGTCATAAGCTAACATACTTTCTCTACTTGGATCATATGCACTTATGATTGGAACTCTAGCAAGCATCTGCAACTACTAAAGATCATTAAGGTAAAACCCAACCATAGCATTAAAGCATCAAGTCCTCTTTATTCCCATGCGCAACAACCGCCTTACTCGGGTTTGTGTTTCAGTCACTCACCAACCCACTATAAGCGAATCATGAACATATTGCAACACCCTACATCGGGAATCCCTCACGCTTTCGCGACACGGAGGGCACCATAGGACAGCACCAAAATAAAACATACAACTCGTACCAATCTAGATCATCAATCAACCCAAAGACAAAGGATATCGACTCAAAACATCATAGGATGGCAACACATCATTGGATCATAATATGTCGCATAAAGCACCATGTTCAAGTAGGGATTACAGCGGGGTGCGGGAGAGTGGACCGCATAAAATAGATGAGGATGGTGATGTTGATGAAGACGATCACCGCGGCGATGATTCCCCTCCCGGTGGCACTCCGGCGCCACCGAGAGAGAGGAGGAGAGGTTCTCCCCCTTGTGCTTCCTCCTCCATGGCCTCCCCCCTAGATGGGGAGAGGTTCTCCCTCTGGTCCTTGGCCTTCATGGCGATGATGGCCCCTCCGGGATCCTCCTTCATGGCCTCCGGTGATGATGGGCCCCTTCGGCAGGGTGCCAGAGAGGGCCTAGATTGATTTCTCGTGGCTACAGAGGCTTGCGGCGGTGGAACATCTGATCTAGGTTATTTTCTGGGGGTTTCTGTATTTATAGGAATTTTTGGCATTGGTTTCACGTCAGTGGGGGTCTCCGAGTCGTCCACGAGGCAGGGGCCCACGCCCAGGGGGGTGGGCACGCCCCCCACCCTCGTGGACAGCCCGGGACTCTTCTGGCCCAACTCTTTTGCTCCAGGGGCTTCTTTTGGTCCATAAAAAATCAACAAAAATTGGCGCGTCAATTGGACACCGATTGGTATTCCTTTTCCGTAAAACTCAAAACAAGGAAAAACAGAAACTGGCACTGGGCTCTAGGTTAATAGGTTAGTCCCAAAAATCATATAAAATAGCATATAAATGCATATAAAACATCTAGGATGGATAATATAATAGCAAGAATACTTCATAAATTATAGATACGTTGGAGACGTACCAACATCCCCAAGCTTAGTTCCTGCTCGTCCTTGAGTTGGTAAATGATAAAAGAAATAATTTATGAAGTGTGAATGCTAGCAGGTGCACAAGTTTGATCAATGATAATTTCAATCACCTTTTCTAGCATGATTATATGTCATAACAGTAGCTCATCTCATAAAACTTTTCATGATCAAGTAACAAGCTATTCACATGTTAAAGTATAGATCATAAACTTTCTTGAAACTAACAAACTATATTCTCAGTCATCAAACAATTGCAATTCATCTTATTTTCAGGAAGGGTCTATGTCAGAGCTTTGATTCAGCAAACTCCACATACTCAACTATCATTTAATCTTTCGCAATTGCTAACACTCACGTGATATTTATGGGTTCAAAGTTTTAATCGGACACAGAGAAAGATAGGGGCTTATAGATTCGCCTCCCAACCTTTTACCTCAAGGGTAAAGTCAACAATAATAGTTCATGATAACTTACATCCAATTGGATATATATATCAGGATCTTTCCAACACAATGCGCTTGCCAAAGGATAAAATGTGAAAAGGAAAGGTGAAGATCACCATGACTCTTGTATAAGGGTAGAAAATAAAAGTAAAAGATAGGCCCTTCGCAGAGGGAAGCAGAGGTTGTCATGCGCTTTTATGGTTGGATGCACAAAATCTTAATGCAAAAGAACGTCACTTTATATTGCCCCTTGTGATAAAGACCTTTATTATGCAGTCTGTCACTTTTATTACTTCCCTATCACAAGTTTGTATAAAGCTTATTTTCTTCGCACTAATAGATCATACATATTTAGGGAGCAATTTTTATTGCATGCACCGATGACAACTTACTTGAAGGATCATACTCAATCCATAGGTGGGTATGGTGGACTCTCATGGCAAAACTAGTTTAAGGGATATTCAGAAGCACAAGTAGTATCTCTACTTGGTGCAAAGAATTTGGCTAGCATGAGGGGGAAAGGCAAGCTCAGCATGTTGGATGATCCATGACAATATACTTTATTTCAGGTATAAGAAAACATAACCCATTACGTTGTCTTCCTTGTCCAACATCAACCTTTTAGCAAGTCATATTTTAATGAGTGCTCACAATTACAAAAGATGTCCAAGATAGTATATTTATATGTGAAATCTCTCTTCCTTCAATATTCTTTCATGAATTGTTCAAGTGACCAATTCTGCGTTTGATAACTTTCAATAAGTTTACTACCTATACCTATTATGTGTGAAGTCATTACTCCCCATGGTATAAGCATATGAAACATATATAAATTCAGATTTATGATATTCAATTCATTCAACCATTTACTCATAGGATATATGTGAAGCACATGAGTAAATGACAAACTACTCCAAAAAGATATAAGTGAAGAACACTGAGTAGTAAAACAATTAACTAGCCATGGGAGGATTCTTTTTCATTCAAGATTTCAGATCCAATGATTTTATTCAGATAGCAAGTAAAATTGAAAATACGCTCCAAGCAAAACACATATCATGTGACGAATAAAAATATAGCTCCGAGTAAGGTATACCGATAGTTTTGAAGACAAAAGAGGGGATGCCTTCCGGGGCATCCCCAAGCTTAGGCGCTTGAGTATTCCTTGAATATTAACTTGGGGTGCCTTGGGCATCCCCAAGCTTAGGGTCTTTCCACTCCTTATTCTCCTCATATTGATATCTCACCCAATGCTTGAAAACTTCAATCACACAAAACTTAACGGAACTTTGTGAGATAGGTTAGTATGATAAAGAGTAAACCATTCACTTTGGTACTGTCAAAGACAAGGTTCATCATTTTTCTCACACAATGCCTACTGTACCATGTCATTTCTACAATTTATATTGAGAAATATAAGCCATAGAAAATAGGAAACCAGCAAACTATGCAATGAAAACCGAATCTGTCAGAAACAGAACAGTCTGTAATGATCTGAACATCAACCATACTTCTGCTACTCCAAAAATTATGAAACAAATTGGTGGACGTGAGGAATTTGTCTATTAATCTTCTGCAAAAAAAATCAAATCAAAATCACTCTTCTGTAAAAAAAATGGTATCTAATCTCGTGAGCGCAAAGTTTCTGTTTTTTACAGCAAGATCACATTAACTTTCACCCAAGTCTTCCCAAAGGTCTTACTTGGCACTTTATTGAAACAAAAAGCTATAAAACATTATTGCTAAAGTAGCTTAATCATGTAAACACACAAAAATAGTAAGGGTAAATATTGGGTTGTCTCCCAACAAGTGCTTTTCTTTAATGCCTTTTAGCTAGGCATGATGATTTCAATGATGCTCACATAAAAGATAAGAATTGAAACATAAAGAGAGCATCATGAAGAATATGACTAGAACATTTAAATCTAACCCACTTCATATGCCTAGGGATTTTGTGAGCACACCATTTATAAGAACAACAATCAACTAGCATAGGAAGGCAAAACAAGTATAACTTCAAAACTTTAAGCACTTAGAGAGGAAACTTGATATTATTGCAACTCCTACAAGCATGTATTCCTCCCTCATAATAATTTTCAGTAGCATCATGGATAGCAACTTTGTTCTCATACTCAATTGGAACCTCTTCCGAAATAGTGGAATCATTACTAGCTAAAGTTGACACTCTTCCAAATCCACTTTCATAAATATTACACTAAGATTCAACACCCTCCAAAATAGTGGGATCACTAATTCCTAAAGTTGACACTATTCCAAGCCCACTTTAAATGATAGTATTATTCATACTCCAAAAGATATAAGTGAAGTTCATGGATCATTCTACAATTAACATAGACTAACCAATATCCAAGCTCAATATATATAAGTGAAGCACACGAAGCATTCTATAAAACCATACTAAAAAGATTTAAGTGAAGCACAAAGAGCAATTCTATAAGATCGTACTTAAAAGATATAAGTGAACATGAAGTATTCTATAAATCAATGAAAGGCTATCTCATACTAGCATGGTTCTTAAAGGAAAAACAAAAACACAAAGGACACAAATCATGTGAACAAAACAAAAACCGAGGTATACCGATATTTGTTGAAGAAGAAAGATGGGATGCCAACTGGGGCATCCCCAAGCTTAGATGCTTGAGTATCCTTTGAAATATTTACTTGGGGTGCCTTGGGCATCCCCAAGCTTGACATCTTTCCTCTCTTTATTCTTCTCATATTGATAGCTCCTCGATCTTCGAACACTTCATCCACACAAAACTTTAACAAAAACTTTGTGAGATTCGTTAGTATAATAAAGCAAAACACTACCTTTAGGTAATGTTGCAAACTTATTATTTATTTATATTGGTGTTAAACCTACTGTATTCCAACTTCTCTATGGTTCATACACCCCGATACTAGCCATAGATTCATCAAAATAAGCAAACAACACACGCAAAACAGAATCTGTCAAAACAAGACAGTCTGTAGTAATCTGGAAGTTTAGTAAACTTCTGTAACTCCTAAAATTATGAAATAAATATGAAAATTTGAAAAATTTGTACAGAAGTAATGTGCAAAACGTTTCAGACCCATTTGACCTTCCAGTAAAAAACGTAAAATCACGCGCTGCAGCCAAAGTTTCTGTTTTTGTTCTGCACATAGTAAACAAGCAATCTAATCATCCTAAAACCAAAGCTTGGCACATTATTTTTATAATACAATGAATATAAACAAGGGGGTAATTATTTACAGAGAAACTTCCATGAAAAATTCTACATTTTTTCCGTGAGCATGAACACAAGAGCTCAAGGTCGACCCTCACTTCTTCAATGCATAACTTTCCAATCACTTCTCCTTTTGAAAAACTTTTTAGGCATGATAGGCAAGTAAATTTTTTTGTATTTTCATTATTTTAATTTTTTTGTATGTTTCACCCACAACTAAACAGAAACAAAAATTAAAAACAAAATCTACTTAGTGAAGAAAGCAAACAAGCACACACGAGAATATCAACCCCACGCTATTGCTCCCCGGCAACGGTGCCAGAAAAGAGCTTGATAATCCCCAAGTGCAGGGAATCATCGTAGCAATTTCCAAAGGTGGAAGTGATAAGGATGGAGTGTCGAACCCACAAGGAGCTAAAGGTAAGATCAATGTTCTCTCAAGCCCTATCTGCCACTGATACGACCCTACGTACACCGAACGTTTGCTTCCAACTAGAAACAAGAAATAAAACTACGTTGTGGGTATGAAGAGGATAACTTTGTATGATATTGGAGAGCTAAAATATAAAAGTAGGTGCTGTTATCATAAAGTTAGAATATATTACTAAATAATATAAATAGCGAGTGTGGAATAATGATGGGTCGGTGTGCGGAATTATCCTAGGCAATCGTTAACAAGACTGATAGTCGTCATTGCAATTTCATATGAGGGAGAGGCATAAGCTAACATACTTTCTCTACTTGGATCATATGCACTTATGATTGGAACTCTAGCAAGCATCCGCAACTACTAAAGATCATTAAGGTAAAACCCAACCATAGCATTAAAGCATCAAGTCCTCTTTATTCCCATACGCAACAACCCCCTTACTCGGGTTTGTGTTTCAGTCACTCACCAACCCACTATAAGCGAATCATGAACGTATTGAAACACCCTACAGCGGGAATCCCTCATGCTTGCGCGACACGAAGGGCGCCATAGGACAGCACCAAAATAAAACATACAACTCGTACCAATCTAGATCATCAATCAACCGAAAGACAAAGGATATCTAGTCAAAACATCATAGGATGGCAACACACCATTGGATCATAATATGTAGCATGAAGCACCATGTTCAAGTAAGGATTACAGCGGGGTGCGGGAGAGTGGACCGCATAATATAGATGAGGATGGTGATGATGATGGTGATGTTGATGAAGACGATCACCGCGGCGATGATTTCCCTCCCGATGGCACTCCGACGCCACCAAGAGAGAGGAGGAGAGGTTCTCCCCCTTGTGCTTCCTCCTCCATGGCCTCCCCCCTAGATGGGGAGAGGTTCTCCCTCTGGTCCTTGTCCTTCATGGCGATGATGGCCCCTCCGGGATCCTCCTCCATGGCCTCCGGTGATGATGGCCCCCTCCGGCAGGGTGCCAAAGAGGGCCTAGATTGATTTCTCGTGGCTACAGAGGCTTGCGGCGGTGGAACTTCCGATCTAGGTTATTTTCTGGGGGTTTCTGTATTTATAGGAATTTTTGGCATTGGTTTCACGTCAGGGGGGTCTCCGAGTCGTCCACGAGGCAGGGGCCCACGCCCAAGGGGGTGGGCGCGCCCCCCACCCTCGTGGACAGCCCGGGACTCTTCTGGCCCAACTCTTTTGCTCCAGGGGCTTCTTTTGGTCCATAAAAAATCAACAAAAATTGGCACATCAATTGGACTCCGTTTGGTATTCCTTTTCTGTAAAACTCAAAACAAGGAAAAAACAGAAACTGGCACTGGGCTCTAGGTTAATAGGTTAGTCCCAAAAATCATATAAAATAGCATATAAATGCATATAAAACATCTAAGATGGATAATATAATAGCAAGAATACTTCATAAATTATAGATACGTTGGAGACGTATCAAGGAACGCTGCAAATGAGTTAAGTTGATGAGAACCTAGTGATTCAGCAGCGGACATGTGTACCTGTGAACAGTGTATAGGTGCGAAGAATTTGGAGAGGTCATATGCGTTCTCACAAGTTTTTGCAAATAGAACAAGTATGAGGAATTTGACCAGATGAGTCTTGAGGAATTTAACTAAGCGTTCTTTGACTTAGGTTCCAGAGTTGTACAGATTGAAAATCCACACAATTGAGGAATCTTGAAGAAAAAAGTTGCTTAGGGAAACAGATCAAGAACAGATGTTGTGTGAGGTGTTTAGTGTGCGAAGATTTGAAGAATAAACGCCTTTGGAAGATTTTGTAGAAAACATCAGAATCAACAAGGGCAGTAAAAGTAACTTTTAATTACCCTTGACGAAGAACACGACGAACTGTGAAGTGTAGACTTAGAAGCTCGTCAGTTCGGATCTTCCACGCCCTAACTTGGCAGAGGAAGATAGCTACGGCGGCGGCGGCGGAGTGAAGAAATCCGCGGCCGGCGTGAGTACGACGGCGATGAGGTCGAGGTAGTGAAGCTCTTCCTCACCGGCGACGATGCAAGTAGCGGCGGCGCTAGGGTTTGAGAGCTCGAGCGAGGGAGTGAGGTCGAGCGGAGTAAAGACGAAGTGAGGAAGGGAGGGGGTTATTTATAGCCGAGGTGAAAACTGCTCGCCCGAAGAAATTGGATGAACGTGCCCCTGACCCTTCTCATTCGCGTGACATGTGTCACCCACGTACTGAGAGGTGGTGATCGTGCGAGATCGTGGGTGAATAGATTAATATATCATGGAATGTGGAACGGTTTGAGCGGCAAAAACCGAAAATTCAGATGAGATAATTTTAATGTTTCGTTCGCAAATGCTTCAGCTGACAAGGACACAGTGAAGATTTTGAACGGGTTTCAAATAGAACGCTTATGAAGAATTTGTGAACAGACTGGGTTGAATTTAGCATAGAGGGGGTAGGGTCGGTCCGATCACATTCACTTAGCAGAAAAGGCAACATGAAGAATTAGCAATAAGTGAATGCTGTAGAGGACATAAACTCATATATATATATATATATAGAGAGAGAGAGAGACAATGAAGAACAACAACAGAAAGAGCGAAGACATTGAAAAGTTGAAGAAATTGAACAACTGAGGAATTTCAAAAATGAAGAAAAATTCAAATTGAAGATTTTCAACTTTGGGTGGTGGCGTGACCCACCGTATAAGAATGATGATTTCAGACACCGCGTACAATTGTCGTAGGGCTCTGAGAATCAAATTCTTCGTTAATTTCTTCACACTTAGAGTGTTAGTCTTCATTGATTGAAGAAAAATGTTTTTTCGTGTGTTGCACATCTAAGTGATCAATTTTGCATAAGTGTTAGGATGTGTGTCCTTTTCAAAGGACATTCGAAGATTCTAGGATATTTAGCTCACACCGCAAATTGCTAAATCTCTTCTCATCCAAGGGCTTTGTGAAGATATCGGCTAGCTGTTCTTCAGTCTTCACATGCTCAATAGATATGTCGCCCTTCAACACATGATCACGAAGAAAATGATGACGAATCTGTATGTGCTTTGTCTTCGAGTGCTGAACTGGGTTATGAGCAATCTTGATAGCACTCTCATTGTCACAGTAGAGAGGCACATTCTTCATGTTGACGCCGTAGTCCTTGAGAGTTTGCTTCATCCATAGCAATTGAGCACAGCAAGAACCAGTAGCAATGTACTCAGCTTCAGTAGTAGACTGTGATACGCAATTCTGTTTCTTCGAGGACCAACAGACCAAGGATCGTCCGAGGAAATGGCATGTGCCTGATGTTGACTTGTGGTCCACACGATCACCAACATAGTCAGAGTCTGAATATCCAATGAGATCAAAAGCTGAGCCCTTGGGATACCATAATCCAAGTGTTGGTGTGTGAGCTAGATATGGAAGAATATGCTTCACAGCCTTATGGTGTGATTCCTTCGGTGTAGCTTGAAAGCGGGCACACATGCAAACACTAAGCATAATATCTGGCCTAGATGCACATAAATACAATAAAGAGCCAATCATGGAGTGGTATACCTTTTGATCAAAGTCAATACCATTGTCATTAGTGCATAGATGGCCATTTGTGGGCATAGGGATTTTGACGCCTTTGCAATCTTGCATGCCGAATTACCTCAGTACATCCTTGAGGTATTTCTCCTGAGATATGAATATGCCATTGCGCTGTTGACGAATTTGTAGACCTAAGAAGAATTTCAATTCTCCCATCATAGACATTTGTTATTCTTCACTCATCATGTAGGCAAATTCATCACTGTAACGTTGGTCAGTACAACCAAAGATGATATCATCAACATTTATTTGGCATACAAACAATTCACCATCATAAGATTTAGTGAAAAGAGTTGGGTCAAGTGAACCGGGTTTGAAGCCTTTCTTCATGAGGAATTCCTTCAAAGTATCATACCACGCCCGAGGGGCCTGCTTGAGGCCATAGAGGGCCTTATTGAGTCTGTAGACTTGATCATGATGTTTTGTATCTTCAAAACCTGGTGGTTGAGCAACATATACTTCTTCTCAAGCTTACCATTGAGGAATGCACTTTTCACATCCATTTGATATAAGATGATGTCATGATGGTTAGCATAAGCAAGTAATATGCGAATAGCCTCAAGTCTAGCAACAGGTGCAAAAGTTTCATCAAAATTAATTCCTTCAACCTGTGTGTAGCCTTGAGCTACAAGTCGTGCCTTATTCCTCACGACAAGGCCATTTCCATCTTGCTTGTTGCGGTAGATCCACTTTGTGCCGATGATATTGTGCTTGCGAGGATCTGGACGTTTAACCAGTTCCCAGACGTTGCTGAGCTCGAATTGATGTAATTCCTCTTGCATAGCTTGAATCCATTCAGGCTCCAGAAATGCTTCATCTACCTTAGTGGGCTCTGTGATAGAGACAAAAGCAAAGTGCCCACAAAAGTTAGAAAAATGTGAAGCTTTTGAGCGTGTGAGAGGACCTGGTGCGTTGATGTCGCTGATGATTTTCTCAATCTGCACTTCATTTGCAACGCGAGGATGAGCGGGTTGTCGTCGAGGAATTGGATCAACATTTTCTTCAGCACCATTTTTCTCAGTGCATTAGCATGATGTTCTTCACGTTCTGGAATGACTTCTTGAGCAGATTCTTTGGTAGGAACGACATCCTCAGTGGCCTTGAACTTGATGGCTTCCTCAGTTGACTGTTCATCTAGCACAGGAGGTAGGTTCTCTCTTTGCGAGCCATTAGTTTCATTGAACTGCACATCTACAGTTTCAACAACCTTGTGATGAAAGGTGTTGAAGACTCTGTAGGGGTGCGAGTCCATTCCGTAACCAAGCATAAAACCTTCATGTGCTTTTGGTGCAAATTTAGAATTGTGATGAGGATCTCTAATCCAACATTTAGCACCGAAGACTTTGAAATAACTCACATTGGGTTTCTTGTTAGTGAGGAGTTCATATGCAGTCTTCTTGAAGAATTTGTGAAGATATACCCTGTTGATGATGTGGCAAGCAGTATCAATTGCCTAAATCCATAAATGACGAGGCGTCTTGTATTCATCAAACATAGTGCGAGCCATCTCAACAAGAGTCATGTTCTTGCGCTCCACGACGCCATTCTGCTGAGGAGTATAAGGAGCAGATAACTCATGAGTAATACCAAGTTCATCAAGATAGTCATCAAGACCAGTATTCTTGAACTCAGTTCCATTGTCACTTCTAATATGCTTTATCTTCACACCAAAGTTGGTTGAAGCCCTCGAGGAAAATCGTTTGAAGACTTCCTGCACTTCACATTTGTAAGTGACAATATGCACCCATGTGTAACGAGAGTAATCATCAACAATAACAAAGCCATATAGTGATGCTTCATTAGTGAATGCAGAGTAATGGTTAGGACCAAAGAGATCCATGTGAAGCAATTCAAATGGTCGAGTGGTAGTCATGATAGTCTTCGCTAGATGCTTGGCCTTGGTCATCTTTCCAGCTTCACAGGCTCCGCACAAGTGATCCTTGAGGAATTTGACATTCTCAATGCCAATGACATGCTTCTTCTTCACGAGCGTGTGCAAGTTCCTTATGCCAGCATGACCAAGTCGTCGATGCCATAGCCATCCTTCTGAAGCTTTTGCAAGTAGACATATAGCTGGTTGTGGTCCTGTAGAGAAATCAACAATATACAGATCTCCTCTCCTAAAGCCTTCGAAGACTTTGGAATTGTCAGCTTCCATGATCACAACACAACGATACTTGCCAAAGATAACAGCCATATCAAGATCACAAAGCATTGAGACTGACATGAGGTTGTATCCTAAGGACTCGACAAGCATGACTTTGTCCATGTGTCGATCCTTTGAGATCGCAACCTTACCTAGACCCAATACCTTGCTTTTGCCTTTATCAGCGAAGATGATATGCTTCAGATGCGATGGAGATAAGGGAACATCCATCAATAGATTCTTGTCACCAGTCATGTGATTCGTACATCCACTATCGAGGACCCACTCAATGGCTTTGGGTAGATCATCCTGCAGATGAATTAGTGCGACTTACGATCTCATATACTTCATTAGTGAAGAATATGACATCAATTTCATCAGATCAATTTCATCAAGCAATAGAACCGATAAAGCAGTATGAGGACGTGAGAAATGAGGATTCATTTCTTCATGATTAGCATGCGTCCTTTCAGGCATATTCAGGTCTCCAGCAAATTCTTCATACGTTTAAGTACGTCTAGAGACCTGACCTTGCATAAGATATTAGTTCTTTTTCTTCACCACCCACATCTGAAGGGGTGGCAAAGAGTTCATCATTCTGCGAGCTCCATAAGGGAAAGGTGGCATAGCAGCCAATCCACTTCGTTTCACATATGAGGAATTAGGGTAAGCATATGAATAAGCAGAGAAATTCTTCGAGGACTTATGAACATAATGGTTAAAATAATAATGCACATATTCATAGCCCTTAGATCTTCCCTGCGAAACAGAAGTGTCAGCACGATGATGATCATATGAGGATTTTGATCCTTTTGAGGAATTTGATCCACGTGAGGAATTCGGTCCGTATGAGGACTTGGATCCATATGAAGAATCTGGTCCATATGAAGAATTTGATCTGGGGGCCCTATTCTTCACAGGTGGTGTCATGATGACATTCACCTGAAGACTTTCAAGGCACCTTTTGGGAACCCAGATTTTCTTCATAGGGGAACCGTTCCTGCAGTTAGTGCCAACATATCTAGCAAACACTTCACCATTCTGATTTGAACAGTTTATAGTTGGAGTCAAATGACTCATCATAAGAATGAGGAGATTCACATGTAAAGCCAGATAAGGTAGATGGATCTACTGGAGGTCCCTTTGCAGCAACCCATGAGGTTTTGGGATACTGTTCAGGCTTCCAGTAAGTCCCATCGGCAATGAGTTTCCTCTCAAAGGCAATACCCTCTTTCCTAAGGTTCCTGTTGAGGATCTGCTTTTTAAGCACATCACAAAGAGCCTGATGCCCTTTGAGGCTTTTGTACATGCCTGTCATATACAATTCCTTCAGCCCTGCAGCATCAGTGATACTAGCAATGTACTCAGATGAGGAATTAGTGATAGCGGAGACAGGTGAAGAATTTGTAACATTAGAAGCATTTGAACATTCAGGTGAAGAATTAGCAGATTCACGTTCAAAGCATTTCAAACATGGAGGAATGAATTCTTCCTGAGCAACGCTGATTTGTTGAGCAAGTAATGAATCACGCTCCTCCTGAAGATCTTCATAACTCACCCTTAGCTTTTCAAGATCTTGCTTTCTTTGAAGAAATTCATAAGAAAGCTTCTCATGATCAGATAAGAGAGTGTTATGATGACTTTGAAGATTGTCAAACTTGGACTGAAGTCTCTGAAGATTTTCAGTCAAAGTTTTAGTGCGATCCTTTTCTTCACCCAACATATCATCACTTTTGTCTAGCATGTTTTGAACCTTTTCAAAAGCCTTTTGTTGTTTCACAGCAATCTTAGCAAGTTTAGAGTAGCTAGGCTTGAGGTTTTCATCAGATTCATCCTCACTTGATTCAGAGGAGGGATATTTGAGTACCTTGACACCCTTTGCCATGAAGCAATAGGTGGGAGCGTAGTCATCATCGTCGTCATCAACCTTGTCGTGGAAGCCATTTTCTTCAGTGTTGAAGATGGACTTGCTGACGAACGTAGTAGCGAGGGCTAGGCTCGCTACACCAGATTCTGACTCCTCAGATGCCTCCTCTTCCTCATGTTCCTCGGACTCAGCTTCAGAGTCCATTTCCTTGCCAATGAATGCCCGAGCCTTCTTAGAGCTGCTCTTCTTGTGAGATGAAGACTTCGAGGATTTTGATGATGAAGACTTTGAAGATTTCTTCTTCTTCTTTGAGTCATCAGAACTGTAATCCTTGTATTTCTTGTTCTTTAATTCCTTTTCCCACTGAGGACAATCTTGAATGTAGTGACCAGGTTTCTTGCATTTGTGGCATAGCCTCTTCTTGTAGTCACGGGATGAGGAATCATCACTTCTTGAGGATTTTCCAAAGCGACCACGCCTTGAGAACTTCTGAAATTTCTTCACGAGCAATGCTAGCTCCTGGCTCAGTTCTTCAAGATCACCAAGGCTGCTACCAGAATCTTCACCTTCAGATTCAGAAACTGCCCTGGCCTTCAGGGCGCGTGATCTGCCATAGCTCGAACCATAGAGATCTCTCATCTCAGCTAGCTGGAACTCATGAGTGTTTAGCCTCTCGAGGATATCAGCGGGATCAAGTGACTTGTAATCTCCACGTTCTTGTATCATCAGTGCCAGAGTGTCAAATGAGGAATCAAGCGATCTCAGCAATTTCTTCACCACCTCATGGTCGGTGATGTCGGTGGCACTAAGTGCTTGAAGCTCATTTGAGATGTCAGTGAGGCGATCGAAGGTTTGCTAAACATTTTCATTATCGAGTCTTTTGAAGTGGTTGAAGAGATTTCGAAGAACGTCAAATCGAGAGTCATGCTGTGTTGAGACTCCTTCATTAACCTTGGACAACCTATCCCAGATAAGCTTAGCAGTTTCCAAAGCACTCACTCTTCCATACTGCCCTTTGCTCAGATGGCCACATATGATGTTCTTCGCTTGAGAATCGAGTTGCTTGAATCTTTTCACATCAGCAGCACTCACAGAAGGTGTGACAGAGGGAAAACCATTTTCCACAACATACCAGAGATCGTTATCAATTGCCTCAAGATGCATTCGCATCTTATTATTCCAGTAGGGGTAGTTCGTCCCGTCAAAGGTAGGACACCTAGCAGAGACCTTGATCATACCTGCGGTCGACAGAACTAAAACTCCAGGCGGTTAAACCAAAATCACACAGAACAAGGGAGTACCTCGCTCTGATACCAATTGAAAGTGCGTTATATCGACTAGAGGGGGGTGAATAGGCGATTTTTATGAATTCTTTACTGAGGAATTTCAGGGTGAGGAAATTCCTAAGCAAAGAACTACTTGCAGCGGAATAAGTACTCAGATGCAAACATAACAGAACATAAGCATGGTCATCATGATGAAATGAAAACAAGCACAAAGTACAGAAAGCGTAAACATAGGATAAAACAGGATGAAGACAAACAGACTAAAGAAATTGAACTGAGGAAACTGAGAAAGTCTTCAAACAGATATGAACAAGCACATAGCACAGTGATGAGGAAATGAAAGAGTTGAGGAAATAGAACCAATTGGCATGGTGAAGACGATGATTTGGTAGACCAGTTCCAACTGCTATGACAGTTGTACGTCTGGTTGGAGCAGCTAGGTATTTAAACCTGAGGACACACAGTCCCGGTCACACAGTCCTCACCGTATTATCCTTGATCTAAGGTCACATAGACCTCGCCCAATCACTCGTGGTAAGTCTTCAGGTGACTTCCAAACCTTCACAAACTCGGTCACTCGACGATCCACAATTTCCTCTTGGATGCTCTAGACCATGACGCCTAACCGTCTGGAAGATGCACAGTCTTCAAAGGTAACAAGCGTCGGATCCACGCAGGATCAATCTCTTCAGTGATGCTCAATCACTTTGGGTTTGTAGGTGTTTGGGTTTTCCTCACTTGATGATTTTCGCTCAAAGTCCTCGGAGGATGGGATGCTCTCAAATGACACGTGTCAGTTTCTCTTGGAGCAGCCAACCGGCTAGTGGTTGTAGGGGGTGGCTATTTATAGCCTAGGGAGCAGCCTGACATGATAAGACATAAATGCCCTTCAATGATATGACCGTTAGGTGGGTAGATATTTTGGGACAGCTGGCTCATAGCTCAGCAACGGTCAGAAATTTGAGGCTTAAATTCCTCAGGGCTATCATGTTCCTCACTTGTAGGAAATTCGCACTGGCGAATTCCTAACTCCTCAGTCAGAACAAATTCCTCAGAGACCAGAAGAACTTCATCTCTGTCACTAAAGAAATTGACTAAACAATATGAGATTTCCAATGGCTTCACTCGAAGGGATTGGTAGGTGTAGGATTTTGAGTTGAGCATCACATGGAAATTTTTCCTTAGTATTTCCTCGACCCCCTTTAACAGTACGGTGTTTCCTATGACTCATTAAAGAGAAAATGAAACTACGAAAACAAAAGTCTTCACGCTTCATGTTCCTCGGAATACCAAGTCTTCATGGTCACACCAATTTCTTCACTTTCAAAGTCTTCAGAAAGTCCTCAGAAATCCAAAGTCTTCAGTCGAAGACATTCATTTTTAGGGGTCGACCTTCTCTGTAAATATCAAACTCCTCATAGACTTATAGACCTGTATACACTCACAAACGCATCAGTCCCTTAGCCTATAAGTCTTCAATACACCAATATCACTAAGGGGCACTAGATGCACTTACATTCCCTACAACCTTGTTTTCAGTGAGGATACCCGTGATATTATTTCGTTGCCTGCACCTGCTTTGTTTGATTCTATTGTCAGGGGCGGATACATGATCATGCCAGATGACATCATTGCCTACCAGAATGGCCAGGCGGTAGCTACGGAGGAACCTTAGGAGTGGGACGCTCAGGTGCCCGCTCCCCAACACTTCAACATGGGACCGGATGGCTACTTCGAGTGGTGATTACCAAGCTAGGCCAAAAGCCTAAGCTTGGGGGAGTATGTGTTTCCACCGACATTACATTCATGTTCACACATTTCATTCCAGTTGTCGGTGTCCACACTTTTTCATTGTATTATCCATGCTAGATCTATTTTCTCGCTTTCTTCTTGTGTGTTTGAAAAACTTTGAGAAAACCCAAAATATGTTGCTTGCTTCTTTTCGGTTTTTCTTACTAGTGTAGTTAGTTGTAGTATTAAAAAGAAAACCACCCATCTTCAAGGCTTCAAGAGCAAGACCCTCGCGAGGGCCCCCGCCTCACGAGATGCCCAACGACGAGCCACCCAGGAGCTCCCGAGGCCTCGTGCTAGGCCGCATCCCCAAGTTGCCTCCCGAGGCCCTCTCGCGGGCGGGTACTCCAAGGTCACCAAGTCCCGCCTCACGGTGCACGTGGGTAACACAAGCCAAGACGAGCGGCGCCAGGAGCCATGCCAGCATGCACGGATGCTGGAGCTTTCCTCTTCCGTGCTAAGGAAGCAGGACAACTCCCCGGTTTGCAAATCGATCTCTAAAGGTTGCCCCTCCGCTGGTAGAAGACCAGGACCGCGGGCTCGCCGAGCCCACCGACGCGTCATGCCCAGAAGCTTTAGCATAGACATGGAATTTTTTTTAATTTCTAACTGGAGTTTGTGCGGGTCTCTTGTTTTTTTCTGTTGAATGCTTTGTTTTCTGTCTTTTTTTGTCCCAAAATACATGGAAGCAACTGAAATTCAAGCTAACATTTTGAGTGTAGTTTCTCTCATATCCAACCATAATGTGCAACCAAAATCACAAAAATAAAAAAGAACACACATGGCAATTCTTACTCAGTGCACAGATCCAGCTAGTATGCATTCGGATTTGTGGTTGGCAACAATAGAATCATCTTGTCGGCAAGAATTACAGGGAGGGGCAGGGGGTACGACCCGATATGTGGATGAACTGACCTTCAAACCAGCAGATTGTTGCTTGTTTTCCATCTAGATCTGGCTAGGGTTCTCGTGTTCTTGCCATGGCAATTTGAGAGGAGGGGATCGGGGGCGATCGAACTGAGGGAAGAGGGGTGCTGGAGCTGCGGGTGGGAGATGGGATTTGAGAGGTTTTCCAGGCAATATTTGTTACTGTCGGGGGGTGAGCACTTGGCGAGACTTGGATTCGCATTTGCACTCACATGGGTGGTTGGATCGTGTGTGCGGGCTGTCAGGTAGTAGGCCCGAATGAGGATGTGCGGGCTAGCTGTTGATAGGAACGGACGTCTCATTCGACACAATCAGCATACACACCGCACGTTCGGTGAATATCGGTGTCTTTTTTTCAGCCTATCAATATTCATTATAACAAGGACCCTAATAAGTGTCATACGTATGGCATGGACACATGTAGCGACCAGACCTCAAACAGTCTGTGCTGCTGTGCACCAGTGTCATCCCTGGATCAGTCATGCTGACACGCACAGTACAAATGGAGGATTTATAACAGAGTAGCAATCACACACTTATTACAACGAGTATCTCAAAAGAGAATAAGTATGATAAATATGGCTTAAGGCCATCTAAATACGATAACAGCGGAAGACTTGGAAGATAAGTGAGTCCATCAACTCCAACGGCATCACTAAGTATAAGACCACGACCTAAGGCACCTTACTCGTCGTCTGAAAAGTCTGCAACATGAAACGTTGCAGCCCGAAACGGGTCAGCACATGGAATATGCTGGCAATGTAACACATAGAGAGTAATGAACATAATAATGCTATACTACATGCATATATGGCTGGTAGAAGGCTCTATGGTTACAGTTTTGCGAAAAGCAAATTTTCCCTACTGCAAAGGAATAAATTTTATTTAACTACCATGGTGGTTGTTAAACATTGAGAATGGTTGACAGCATTCTCAATCCCAATTAAGTATCATCATTAACCCAACAAAATTAATTAAAGTAACATGGTGATGAGATTCACATGATAATCCAAGTACTAGATACTCAAGATGTCCATAACCGGGGACACGGCTAACCATGATTAGATTGTACACTCTGCAGAGGTTTGTGCACTTTTCCCCACAAGACTCGATCGCCTCCGCTTGATTCTCGCACTACATGATGTTTGAGAAACGGATGACCGAGACACAGTCTTTCAGAAGAGTTAACTCTCTACTCCGGGTAGACAGTACCACCTACAACCCCTACATCTGCTAGTCTACCTCTTCAAGAGCTCACACAAATTAATCAACTATGCTAGAGCCCATAATAGCTTGTGGCTGCACACGGAAGTTTCTAGCATGAATAATCTCATGATCCCTTTGAGCCTGGGTGGCGGTCCTTAGAAAAACAGGCAATCCTGGAATACCCAGGTACCTCAATCAACCCAGATGTGAGTTTTAGTTGCCACCTTAAGTTTAACCATATATTAACAATCTCACATCTGTCATGGATACACTCAAACCCAATCCACGTCTACTATCATAGCATAGCAATAAGCAAATGTAGAAGTAACTCCCAAGGGTTTGATAATAAAATAGGTAATAGGTACTACCTCAACTACTTCCCAATACCCACAATTTAATTAGATCCTAACCATGCAATGTTTGAGGATTTGTCTAATGCAATAAAACTGGATAGTAAAAGAGGTATGATCAAAGTGTTACTTGCCTTGCTGATGATCCGTGAAACTTAGAGATTCGAAGTAGCAAGCGGCGCACTCCGGGTACTCTATCGCAAACAAACAAGCATACAATAAGCACTCATCAAATGCACAGGTAAAGCTCAAATAAAAGATCTAACCAGAAAGTTCAACTTAAGAACCCCGGTCTGCAAAAAGAAACAAATCGAACGAAGCAACGAAAGTCAAACAGCGAAAGAAAGAAACTTCGTTTACTAATCTGGATCTAGGTCAAATTTTACAGTAGCAAAAACTTGTTTGAGTAGGTTAAACAGAAAGAGAATTTCGAGACGAAACTCTAGGCGCTTGAATCGCCTGATTCCGATAAACGAGCGAAAAGATAACCCAGAACGAAAATCTGATCAGAAATTGCGATCTGGAATAATCACGGAAAAACCGACGAAAAAGAAAACTGACGAACAGTTAAACGACCGGGCGTTCGTTAGCTGCGACAAACCGATGAACACGTACGTTAAAACGAACGGATCGGTGAACGTTCACTAATTAACTAAACCGAAAAAGAAAGAAAATAAAAAAAATAAACCGATCTATTTAAAAAAACTAGGGTTTAAAAAAAATAAACCGAACGGTTTTTTTGAAAAA
>NC_057796.1:118159498-118166887 GCF_018294505.1 Triticum aestivum | reverse complement strand
CGCGGCGAGCTCCTTTGGGCGACGGCGGCGGCTTCGGGCTCCGGCTCCGGCAAGGCTTCGGGACGGGGGCGGGGTGAGGAGAGAGGGCGGCGGGGCCGGGGTATATAAGGAGGGGGTGCTGCCTTGGGGGAGGGGGCGACGGCGGCGGCATCGTGGCCGTGCGGGACACCGGCGGCGGCTCCGTCTCCAGGTGGGAGACGACAGCGGCTGGGCTGGGCCGCGCGGGGGAGCTGGGCCGTCGGCTTGGCTTCGGCCTAGTCGGCGCGCTCGGGATTGTTTTTAAATAATATTCCGCCGAACTAAAAAAAATCATAGAAAAGTAAATAAAAATCCAAAAATGCCAAAACAAATTTTCACCGTCTAATTAAAATAATTAGCACGCCGTGAACATTTTCTTGGCCCAAAAATGCAGTTTTGAAAACATGCAATTTTTTAATGCAATTAAAATTGCAAATAAAATCCGAATAAAATCAAATATTTGATTTTAATATTTTTCCTCCAATATTTCAATTATTGTGGAGAAGTCATATTTTCTCCTCTCATTTATTTTAATATGAAATATTTTTCGGAGAGAAAAATAATTAAAACCAAAAATCCTCGTTTTATTATTTGATAAAAATCAAATATGAAAACCGGGAAAAATCCCCAACTCTCTCCAAGGGTCCTTGAGTTGCTTAGGATTTTCGTGGATTTGCCAAAATGCAATAAAATATGCTATGCAATGATGATCTAATGTATAACATTCCAAATTGAAAATTTGGGATGTTACAAACCTACCCCCTTAAGATGAATCTCACCCTCGAGATTCGGGTTGGCTAAAAAATAGGTGAGAGTGGTTCTTCCGTAGATCTTCCTCTCGCTCCCAGGTGGCTTCATCTTCAGTGTGGTGACTCCACTGAACTTTGCAGAACTTGATAACCTTGCTGTGGGTGACTCGGCTGGCATACTCGAGAATCTTAACTGGTTTCTCCTCATAGGTCAAATCACTTTCCAACTGAATCGCTTCCAGTGGCAATGTATCTCTCAGTGGTATCTCAGCCATCTCTGCGTGGCACTTCTTCAACTGGGAAATGTGAAATACATCATGAACTCCTGACAATCCTTCAGGCAATTCCAGCTTGTAAGCAACTTCTCCCATACGCTCCAAAACTCTGTATGGTCCTACAAAACGTGGCGCTAACTTTCTTTAACTCCAAAGCGCTTCACTCCTCGAAGTGGTGATACTCGTAGGTAAACTCTGTCTCCGACTTCGTGAACTGTCTCCTTACGTTTAGAATCTGCATAACTCTTCTGCCTGGACTGGGCTACCTTGAGCCTATCGCGAATCGACTTCACTTTCTGTTCTGATTCTTTAATCAAGTCTGGTCCAAACAACTGGCGGTCTCCAACTTCGTCCCATAACAATGGTTTTCTACACCTCCTTCCGTACAAAGCTTCGAAAGGGGCCATCTTCAAACTGGTTTGATAACTGTTGTTGTAAGAAAACTCTGCATATGGCAAATTGTCGTCCCAACTAGATCCATAATCTAGCGCACAAGCTCTCAGCATATCTTCCAAAATCTGATTGACTCTCTCGGTCTGTCCATCTGTCTGTGGGTGAAAAGCTGTACTGAATTCTAGCCTGGTTCCCAAAGTTTCATGTAACTGATTCCAAAACTTCGAGGTAAACTGGGTTCCTCTATCTGATACAATGGTCCTCGGAACTCCATGCAAACATACGATTCTGGTCATGTATATCTTTGCCAACTTAGCACTGGTGTAGGTGGTCTTCACTGGGATGAAATGAGCTACTTTCGTCAAACGATCGACTACAACCCATATTGAGTCATAGCCTGAACGAGTCCTGGGCAATCCCGTGATAAAATCCATGCCTAGTTTATCCCACTTCCATTCGGGTATCGGCAATGGCTGTAGCAATCCTGCTGGCTTCTGATGCTCTGCCTTCACTCTCTGACATACATCACAAACTGCTACATATTCCGCAATATCCTTCTTCATTCCGGTCCACCAGAAAGTATCCTTCAAATCCAAATACATATTGGTATTTCCTGGGTGAATCGAATACGGTGAATCATGGGCCTCTTGCAAGATCAACTTCCTGATCTCCGGATCATTGGGCACATAAACGCGGTCCTCAAACCATAAGGTATCGTGCTCATCCTCACGAAATCCCTTGGCTTTTCCTTTACTCATTCTTTCCTTTATCTCTGCAATCTCCTTGTCTGTCTTTTGAGCTTCCCTGATCCTTTCCATCAAGGTAGACTAAACCTCCAACGTTGCTACGTAACCTCTCGGTACTATCTCCAAACATAGCTCGCGAAGATCCTCGGCTAATACTTTCGGTAACTCTCCGGTCATGAGTGTGTTGACATGACTCTTGCGGCTCAACGCGTCTGCTACTACGTTAGCCTTTCCGGGGTGATAATGCAATCTCATATCATAATCCTTTATGAGTTCCAACCATCTCCTTTGCTTGAGATTCAACTCCTTTTGCGTGAAGATGTACTTCAAACTCTTGTGATCCGTGTACACCTCACAGTGATTTCCGATGAGAAAATGTCTCCATGTCTTCAACGCATGCACTACGGCTGCTAACTCCAGATCATGCGTGGCATAATTCTTCTCATGGGGTTTAAGTTGCCGTGAAGCATATGAAACAACTCTTCCTTCCTGCATAAGCACTGCTCCAAGTCCTCGACGAGAAGCGTCGCAATAAAGTTCATAATCCTTGCGTTGATCTGGCAGAATCAACACTGGTGATGTAACCAAACGTTTCTTCAACTCCTGAAAACTAGCTTCACAATCCTCAGTCCAATTGAACTTGGTGTCCTTCTTTAACAGCTCTGTCATGGGTTTAGCAATCTTCGAGAAATTTTCAATGAACCTCCGGTAGTATCCTACAAGTCCAAGAAAACTCCGGATCTCTCCAACTGACGTGGGTGCTTCCCAGCTTGTTACTGTGTCAACTTTGGCGGGGTCTACTCTATTCCTTCTCCGGATATAACATGTCCGAGAAATCCAACTTCCTTCAGCCAAAACTCACATTTGCTGAACTTGGCGTATAACTGATGTTCTCTGAGCTTCTCAAGTACCAAACGCAAATGCTCCTTATGCTCCTCTTCGTTCTTTGAGTAGACTAAAATATCATCAATGAACACCACGACGAACTTATCCAAAAACTCCATAAACACTTTGTTCATCAGGTTCATGAAATAGGCAGGTGCGTTAGTCAGACCAAATGACATAACGGTATACTCATATAGTCCATACCGGGTGGTAAAAGCCGTCTTAGGTATATCCTGCTCTCGAATCTTTAACTGATGGTATCCTGATCGTAGATTGATCTTCGAAAATACCTTAGCTCCTTGTAAGCGGTCAAACAAATCATTGATCATCGGCAGTGGGTACTTATTTTTGATGGTTACTTCATTCAATCCACGATAATCAACAACCATCCTCAACAATCCATCTTTCTTCTCCACTAGAAGTACGGGTGATCCCCAAGGTGACGAACTTGGGCGAATATAGCCTTTATCCAGTAACTCCTTAATCTGCTTCTTAATTTCCTCCAAATCTTTTGCGGGCATCCTGTACGGTCTCTTAGATATTGGTCCTGTGCCTGGCAAAAGTTCAATCAGAAACTCAATGTCTCTATCCGGTGGCATGCCTGGCAACTCTTCTGGAAATACGTTAGGGAAATCCTTCACCACTGGTACTTCCTCCTGTACAACTCCTGATAAGGAATTCACCTGAGTCCTCTTCGGCATATGCCGGGATACATACTAAATCCTTCTTCCTTCTGGGGTGGTAAGCAAAATCGTCTTACTGGCGCACTCAATGTTCCCTCCATACTTTGATAACCAATCCATGCCTAATATCACATCCAAACCTTGCGATTCCAGTACTATTAGGTCTGAGGGAAACACGTAGTTAACAATCCTTAATGGTAACCGATCACACCATAAACTAGCCATATACTCTGCTCCTGGCGAGGTTACTAACATGGGTGACCTAAGGGCTTGGGTTGGCAGTTTATACTTATCCACAAATCCCCTTGATATGTATGAATGCGATGCACCAGTATCAAAAAGAACGAGTGCAGTAAATGACTTAACCAAAAACTTACCTATTACTGCATCTGGCTGAGCTTCTACCTCCTCCATGCTAACATGGTTCACATGTCCTTTGTTGAAAGGGTTCGGCTTCTTCCCAGAGCTTCCATTGCCATTTCCATTCTGGGCTTCAGGGCATTCAGTTGCATAATGTCCAGTCTTCTGGCACTTGAAACAAGTAACGTGACTTAGATCTCTCTTGGCTAGGGTAGATGGGTTATTACGGTTCTGCCTGTTGCTTCCTCCATTCCCATTACCATTCTTGGGGTCATTATGGTTGTCCGAACTACCTCCTCCATGGGTATGCTGAAACTGTCCTCCCGATTTCGGGGCAAAACGTGGCTTCTGCTGAGCTCCAGAATTGTACTTCCCTTGTCCATACTTCCTCTTACGGTTTTCAATCTGCTGCTGCTTCCCTTCAATCATGAGTGCTCTATCTACCAACTCCTGGTAGTTGTGAAGGTTGCTACCATCAGCTGCATGCTCAGCTCATCATTCAGTCCTTCCAGAAACTTCTCCTGCTTGGCTGCATCTGTAGCAACGTCGTCTGGAGCATAACGTGCTAACTTACTAAAGTCCTCCACATACTGGCCTACGGTGCGTCCTCCTTGGCGTAGGTTGCGAAACTCACGCTTCTTCATAGCCATAGCTCCTGCTGAAACATGGGCAGTACGGAAAGCTTGCTGAAATTGGTCCCATGTGACAGTGTCAATAGGGTGTGTGGCTGTGTAATTTTCCCACCATGATGCTGCGGGTCCATCAAGCTGATGTGCGGCAAAATGCACTCTCTCCGCATCCGTGCATCCTGCAGTGGTCAACTCCCTTCCAACTTTGCGGAGCCAGTCATCTGCAACAATCGGCTCGGTGCTGCTGGAAAACACCGGCGGATTTAGCCTCAAGAAACGGGCTAAGTGATCAGCAGGTGGTGGTGGTGGGTTGTTATTGTTGTTGCCTTGGTTCTGTACTAACACTTGCATCAGGGCATTCTGCTGCTGAATCAACTGAGTGATCTCCGGTGGGAAAAAATCCGGTGTCGCGTCTCGGAGGCATATGATAGGTTTAGAAAAGATGAGAATTTAGAATAGAATGAGGTCTAGAGAGAAAACACTACCCATATGCATATGAGACAAACACAATCAATAGCACTCAATCAAACAAACAAGGCATACAATCGATCTAACTATCGTTACAAAAGTGCTCGGACTATACTATTTACATGGGGAAATACTACTACTGATATGGTGGTCTACTAGAAATTTTGATCAGTCGAAGACTCCATGATATCTGCTCCAGCTTCATCAACAAAGTCATCTTCACTGGGGTCTGAGTCGGTGTCGTCGATGATGATGTAGTTATCCGGGCAAGTAGAATCGTCGTCTTGTCCTCCAGGTGCTGGGTCTCCCATGAATACTTTGATCTTCTGTATCAGTTCGCCGTTCTTCTCCAACAACGTGGCGATCTCCTCCTCATATCCATCGCGCGTAGCCTTGAGTTCTTCCTCCAACTCCGTGATCTTGGTCCATGCCTTTTTCAGTTCTATCATGTCTGTGCACATCTGGTTCTCCTGGCGACGAATGTGTTGGTTTTGCTCCTGGATGAAAGCTGCAATTGATCCATCCTTCTTGGTGCTGATCATCTCCCATTGCTCATCTCGGCGTCCACAAATCTGATAAATAGTATCCTTAAGCTCCTTGCGGTAGACTTCTCCAATGCGTCCCATAGAGATGTGGGCTGCCATGCTCTTCCCTAAACTCCAAGTTGGTGCATCAAAGGAAAATTCTATAGGCTCAGTGACTGGCGTGAATGTCCTTCCTGGAACTTGAACTTGAATCTTCCAGCGCTCCTCTTCTGGTAGTGTGGCGTTGTAGGTTCCGGTGAAGCTTGGTATTCCGATGTTCAGGTACTTAGTGACTTCCTTCAAGTGTCGTCCAAAAGGTGTCTCTTCATCCGGTTGCATGAACTTGTTCCTTGCATCCGCCATTCCTAAAAGAGTAGAAAGTGGAGAGGAGTCAGAAATGAGAAGAGAGTAGTGTTCTAGGGTTTAAGCTTAGTGGTCGTGTCCTACAGTCAACGTGTGCTCCGCTTGATTCTCGCACTACATGATGTTTGAGAAACGGATGACCGAGACACAGTCTTTCAGAAGAGTTAACTCTCTACTCCGGGTAGACAGTACCACCTACAACCCCTACATCTGCTAGTCTACCTCTTCAAGAGCTCACACAAATTAATCAACTATGCTAGAGCCCATAATAGCTTGTGGCTGCACACGGAAGTTTCTAGCATGAATAATCTCATGATCCCTTTGAGCCTGGGTGGCGGTCCTTAGAAAAACAGGCAATCCTGGAATACCCAGGTACCTCAATCAACCCAGATGTGAGTTTTAGTTGCCACCTTAAGTTTAACCATATATTAACAATCTCACATCTGTCATGGATACACTCAAACCCAATCCACGTCTACTATCATAGCATAGCAATAAACAAACGTAGAAGTAACTCCCAAGGGTTTGATAATAAAACAGGTAATAGGTACTACCTCAACTACTTCCAAATACCCACAATTTAATTAGATCCTAACCATGAAATGTTTGAGGATTCATCTAATGCAATAAAACTGGATAGTAAAAGAGGTATGATCAAAGTGTTACTTGCCTTGCTGATGATCCGTGAAACTTAGAGATTCGAAGTAGCAAGCGGCGCACTCCGGGTACTCTATCGCAAACAAACAAGCATACAATAAGCACTCGTCAAATGCACAGGTAAAACTCAAATAAAAGATCTAACCAGAAAGTTCAACTTAAGAACCCCGGTCTGCAAAAAGAAACAAATCGAACGAAGCAACGAAAGTCAAACGGCGAAAGAAACAAACTTCGTTTACTAATCTGGATCTAGGTCAAATTTTACAGTAGCAAAAACTTGTTTGAGTAGGTTAAACGGAAATAGAATTTCGAGACGAAACTCTAGGCGCTTGAATCGCCTGATTCCGATAAACAAGCGAAAAGATAAACCAGAACGAAAATCTGATCAGAAATCGCGATCTGGAATAATCGCGGAAAAACCGACGAAAAAGAAAACTGACGAACAGTTAAACGAACAGACGTTCGTTAGCTGCGACAAACCGACGAACACGTTCGTTAAAATGAACGGATCAGTGAACGTTCACTAATTAACTAAACCGAAAAAGAAAGAAAAGAAAAAAAATAAACCGATCTATTTAAAAAAACTAGGGTTTCGAAAAAAAATAAACCAAACGGTTTTTTTGAAGAAAAAAAACCGGC
>NC_057796.1:118146089-118159165 GCF_018294505.1 Triticum aestivum | reverse complement strand
CGGGGCCGGGGTATATAAGGAGGGGGTGTTGCCTTGGGGGAGGGGCCGACGGCGGCGGCGTCGTGGCCGTGCGGGACACGGGCGGCGGCTCCGTCTCCAGGTGGGAGACGACAGCGGCTGGGCTGGGCCGCGCGGGGGAGCTGGGCCGTCGGCTGGGCTTCGGCCCAGTCGGCGCGCTCGGGATTTTTTTAAATAATATTCCGCCGAACTAAAAAAATCATAGAAAAATAAATAAAAATCCAAAAATGCCAAAACAAATTTTTACCGTCTAATTAAAATAATTAGCACGACGTGAACATTTTCTTGGCCCAAAAATGCAGTTTTGAAAACGTGCAATTTTTTTAATGCAATTAAAATTGCAAATAAAATCCGAATAAAATCAAATATTTGATTTTAATATTTTTCATCCAATATTTCAATTATTGTGGAGAAGTCATATTTTCTCGTCTCATTTATTTTAATATGAAATATTTTTCGGAGAGAAAAATAATTAAAACCAAAAATCCTCGTTTTATTATTTCATAAAAATCAAATATGAAAACCGGGAAAAATCCCCAACTCTCTCCGAGGGTCCTTGAGTTGCTTAGGATTTTCGAGGATTTGCCAAAATGCAATAAAATATGCTATGCAATGATGATCTAATGTATAACATTCCAAATTGAAAATTTGGAATGTTACCACACATAGCAATTCCGAATATTTTTATGACAAATTTTGTGACGTGAGGATAACAACTTTACTTTCAAGCATGATAACTTTTTTTTGATGGCAAGTTTTAGTTTTTTTGGGTTTGTTTTTCTTCTAGGATAGGAACATTAGTGGTAAAAAAATGTCAGGGACGGAGTGTTTCCTGAATAAATGCGAGCATCAGAACTTGAACCCTGGTGGGCTGGGGATACCATAGTCTTTTAACCATCCCAACCACAAGTTGATTCGCCACACGTGTTGTGTGTTGTCACTTATCATTTGGGATACTTTATACCCGTTCCGTATCCAAAACTGCGTACACAGGTTTTTCTCTGTTAATTCGTTGCAGAGATCTGTGTGTAGCCGCGTAGATCTAAAACTTCATCTGTTGGAGACGATGTTGCCTATTCGCATGTACTACGTGGGGATGAATTATGCATAGTGTGTGGCAGATCGACCTGCAGTGTGCTTAGCCGGGCAAGAGCCCACAGGAAGTTGCGTTGCCAAAAGGCGCTGACAGATAGACACGACGAAGAGAGAGGGACCGAAAGTCGAGCGGCTTTCCGGTAAAATCTGGGCAGGTTCCTCCAACATTTGGCTCTTGTTGGCTGGGTTGCTCTGCTCCCTTGCTTTTCACAGCGGATGCTGCGGCTTGCTCATGCGTAGAAAGACTGACAGCAGCACAGTGACTGGTGATTCGCCAACAAAACAATAATAATTGAGATAATGCATCTTCTATCTGAGTGCTTCGACCGTTTTCTCCAAAAGCATAAGCAACTAAACACCACGAAGATTAAGCAGGAGGCGAGGGCCCTTCCTCTCCTATTAGGCTGCATCTGATGTAGCCTGTAGGCTTTTCACCTGCATTGCACCCGGCCTTGTCCCCTGCTGCATGGCTCCTATATGCAGCTCGGCAGCTGCCGCCGGAGTCCACAGCCACCTGCTGTTGCGGCGTTGGCCGCAAGATCCTCCGGAGATTGCATCTGGTGGTTTCGCCGGAACAATCATTTAGTGCCGTAACTTGATGCCCGAGAAACTTTCTGGCGTACTCCTTGTGCTCGCGTCCTTTTCGACGCGGTGGGGGCGTGCCCAGCGCCCGCGTCCTGTTCGGCAGAATTCCCCACCGGAGGTCCTCAGGCCGAAGCCAGGTTGGTCGGCCAACGGCCATGGCTGCCTGCTTCTTTTGCGGTGCAGTGCGTGCGGGGGCGCCATGCTGCAGGACCTGTGCCGTGCCGTGGTGGTCTCCGAGGGTTGCTTCCGCGTTAAGCGAGAGGCGTCAGGCTGGCGTGACGCTCCGCCAGTCCGTCTCGCCGGCGATACTGTGCCTAATTGCCAATCTTCACCGAGGCTTTACATGTTCGGTCCAGCTCTCTGATTCACTCATTGAGTTCTCACACCGGAACGCAAGGCCCTGGCACGCAATGCCATGAATGAAAAAGACATGACCGTCTTGCTAAAACAGAATGGATATTATTATCTCCGGTTCCGGGCAACTGGCAACGGCCGCAGGGCTGCAGCACGACTTGTTTGAGGATTTCTGTGAAAGTAGGAGATGTGGTGCCATTATCGATGGATTGTTGGATGATTGGTGGACATACAGGCAGGCTAGTCTAACATGGGTGGGTCAGGCAGACAATTTCACCATGGTGAGGAGCATAGCCCCAGACCTCCGGCCCAGCGCAAACTAGCCGTTCTCAACAGAGGAGCATGTGCAAGGGTTTACTTGTATGGATTGGGCAGGAGTGGTCTCCGGAATGGAGGCCCCCACTGGTATGGATGGTGTGCATCAACATTTTGCAGGTACAGTTATCAGTTGGTAAATCCAAGAAATGGGAGTCAGAGAGTGGCACAGATGATTTTCTTTTCTTTGTTGCCGTGCTGTTTTTTGTTTGGACTAGTGGCAAACTGGAAGGAGGACGAGGCTACTTGCATGTTCCACGCTTCCACACAAACACACTAGGGTTCATAGGCTGCATATGATCTGAGAAACTCTTTTCTTCATAGGTTGCAGACGATCAGATGATTTAACAATTCATTTTTCATCACCTTCGTGCAGGATCATTGCTGGAATTTATGAACTTCCCAAGGTTTTCTGATGCATCAAGGACGGGGGTTCCTCCTTTCCGAATGAAAAAGGTTATCTGATAGTTTCATACGATCTGTTTCAGTCGTGCCTTCCACGTCGGAGCTTGTTACCTTTAATGTACTCTCTCCTTAAAGAAGTATAAGAGCGTTTAGATCAGTGATCTAAATGCTCTTATATTTCTTTACAGAGGGAATATTTTCTCTGGATTCCTTCCATGAGATCTTTCCACTCAATTTTATAAATCCCGGTGAGTTGAAGTTTCCTTCTAATCTCTCCTTTGGTACCTCAAGGTGATAATGGAGCCAGACGAGGACAACCAGCTCATATTCATCTTCAACATCTTTCAGATATCTTATTTTCATAAGTGTTACGCCTAATAACAGACAAAACTAGATTTTATCCGCAAGGCATTTAGCGAGGGTGGTAAAGAAGCTCATGAAACGAGGGGGAGCTATTTCTTGCCTCACACAAACGCGCTACTGGCTCGGCCCATTACTATAGCAATGGTGTGAGTTTTATTTCCTGTGTGGTTTTCTTATCCTGTTTTCCTGTTTGCAGCAGTTTTCGTTGGTTTCTTTTCTTTCTTTCTTGGTTTTCACTGTTTTTCTTTGTTTTTTTGTTCTTTTAACATGTCTACATTTTTAATACACATTCTATATTTTTCATATACATCAGAAACATTTTTATACACGTTTAATATTTTTAAATACATTATTAACATTTTTCAAATATATATTTGATATCTAACTTTTCATACACATTGTATATTGTTGGTATGCATATAAAATATTTGTTTATAAATGTTAAAGAATTTTCAAATACATGATTGTCGTTTTCCAAATACATGTTTTTGAATATATTTTTTCCAATACGTGTTAACATTTTCAAATACATGTTGAAAACATTTTTCCGAATGATGCAATTGTTTTTTAAAACTATATGAACATTTTTTACATTGCATAAACAATTTTTAAAAATGTTATAAACATATTTTTGAAACTTGTGATTTTTTTTAAAGTAATGAAATTTCTTTTTGAATGGCAAGATTTTTTTGGAATCACGCGTTTCTTTTACATTGTATAACATATTTGAAAAATGTCATTTATATTTTTTGAAATGCAATCAACATTTTTTTGAATTACACTAACAAAAATTTACACTGTGTTAACTTTTTTAAATTCGCTGTAGCCATTTTTAAAGAATTTAAGCACATTAAGTTTTTTGAAATATACATGTCTTTTTTTTGCGTGTCGTGGTTATTTCTTTGACAATATGTATAGGGGTGTGTATGGAGGAGCATCGTATCTACCAAAAGATGAAGATGGGAGTACACACAAGGAATTTAGACAGGTTTGGGCCCTCTGCTCTAGAGGTAATACCCTACTCTTGTGTATGGTGCTCTTGCTCTTGCACATAGGCTTATAAATATGTTCAACCCTCGGCCCGATGCTCCTCCGTCGGCTTATATACAAGGCGTGAAGAGGGGTGTCATAACCGGTAGATATTCATCCTGATAGTAGCAGTCATGCACGACCAACTGTTTCCCAACCATAACTTAATAGTAATAGGCGCAATTAACTAGATACACCGCCATTGGTAATGATCACACTTAATGCGCAGTGGAGGTCGTGTTCAACACCCCCAGCAGCTGACTAACCGCTAGCCTTCCATGACCAACTGGAGGTTCTTGTCCGACTGGAGGAAAATATGCCTGGGGCCTAGTGACGACCGGAAGACGATCCCTTTTTTTGGCCATCCCATGGACTGCAATCTTCATGGGCCTGGACCTTATGTTGTTTTGGGCCTCCCTAGTGTGCATTTTCTAATCAGTAGTGTCGGTCCTGTGAAGACTGGGGTCCCACGCATCCGTCTCACATGGGTCATGGCAGCCCCGTCAATGGGTGTGCACGGGCTGGCTGGACGTGCACTACAAATGTGTGCCCCTCCAGAGGTGGAATTTAGATCTTCATCAAGACCTGAGGCTGGGAAAACCCATCTTCAGTGTAGGTGTGGTTGTCTCACTACGAGTAGGTAATTCAAGGATGGTCGCGCCCCAGCAAACCACAACATCGAAAAGAAACCCATGTTGCCACCTTGTCGTCCGACAACGTGTTGGCATGCAGATCTTTGCCAAAATCTCTCCTTAAGATGCAGATCTTTGTGAACACTCTCACTGGCAAGACCATCACACTTGGGGAAAAACTTTTGACACCATCGACAACGTGAAGGCCAAGATCTACCCAGCAAGGATCTACTTCATGAGGACACGCTTCCTATCACCTGCCTCCCGTGCACGCCCGAGGACCTGGCATCGACTAGTCGTTAGCGGGCGCGGTGATGAGATTGCTCGGGCTTACAGTGGCCAAGAACATTAGCATCCACCCGTAGCCTAGAGCGTGTTTTCTAGAATGCATGGCTTCCCTTGGAAGGCAAGTTGCATGCGCGTGTAGGGAAACGTTGCATGGAAAACAAAAAAAATTCTACGCACACGCAAGATCTATCCATGGAGATGCATAGCAACGAGAGGGGAGACTGTGTCTACGTACCCTCGTAGACCGTAAGCAGAAGCGTTTGTTAATGCGGCTGATGTAGTCGAACTTCTTCGCGCTCCAACCGATCGAGTACCGAACGTACGACACCTCCGCGTTCAGCACACGTTCAACTCGGTGACGTCCTCCGCCCTCTTAATCTAGCAAGACGACGAGGTAGTGGACGAGTTCCGGTAGCACGACGGCATGGTGACGGTGATGGTGAAGCTATCTCCGTAAGGCTTCGCCTAAGCACTACGAAAATATGACCGAGGGTGTAAACGGTGGAGGGAGGCACCGCACACGGCTAAGACAATGTTCTGTTGTGCTAGGCGCCCCCCTCCCACATATATATAGGTGGGGGAGGAAGGAGCAGCCAGGAGGGCGCCCAAGTAGGTCGAATCCAACTTGGGGTCTCCTCCCAAGTGGCCCCCTGCCATGTATAAGTGCGGGGGAAAGGCAGGGGAGGGAGGCGCCCCCCCCCTTTCCTTTCTCCCACGAGAAGGGGAAGGCAGGAGGGGCTAGCACTCCCCCTTTCCTTCCCTAGGGCTGGCCGGCCAGGGAGAGGGGCGCACCGGCCCCCTGTGGGCTGGTTTGTCCCCTCCTTGGCCCATTAAGCCCATACACTTACCTTAGGGTGTCCCTTCCGGTGACCCAATGACTACCCGATGCATCCCGAAACTCTTCCGGTGTCCGAATACCATTGTCCTATATATCAATCTTTACCTCTCGGCCATTTCGAGACTCCTCGTCATGTCCGTGATCTCATTCGGGACTGCGAACAATATTCATTCACCAAATCATATAACTCATATAACACTATATCGTCAACGAACGTTAAGGTGCGGACCCTACGGGTTCGCGAACTATGTAGACATGACCGAGACACCTCTCCGGTCAATAACCAACAGCAGAACCTGGATGCCCACGTTGGCTCCTACGTATTCTACGAAGATCTTTATCGGTCGAACCGTTATGACAACATACGTAATTCCCTTTGTCCATCGGTATGTTACTTGCCCGAGATTCGATCGTCGATATATTCATACCTAGTTCAATCTCGTTATCGGCAAGTCTCTTTACTCGTTCCGTAATACATCATCTCGTAACTAACACCTTAGTAATTTGCTTGCAAGCTTATGATGTGTATTACCGAGAGGGCCCAGAGATACCTCTCCGATACTCGGAGTGACAATCTTGATCTATGACAACTCAAAAAGCACCTTTGGAGATACCTGTAGAGCATCTTTATGATCACCCAGTTACGTTGTGATGTTTGATGGCACACAAGGTATTCCTCTGGTATCTGGGAGTTGCATAATCTCATAGTCGGATGAATATGTTTTTGACATGAAGAAATCAATAGCAATAAACTGAACGATCAATATGCTAAGCTAACGGATGGGTCTTGTCCATCACATCATTCTCCTAATTATGTGATCCCGTTATCAAATGACAACACATGTCTATGGTTAGGAAACCTTAACCATGTTTGATAAACAAGCTAGTCTAGTAGAGGCTTACTAGGGACACGGTATTTGTTTATGTATTCACACATGTATTTAAGTTTTCCATCAATACAATTCTAGCATGAAAAAGAAACCTTTATCATGAATAAGGAAATATAAAATAACAACTTTATTATTGCCTCTAGGGCATATTTCCTTCCGTCTCCCACTTGGACTAGAGTCAAAAATCTTGATTACATAGTAATGAATCTAACACCCATGGAGTCTTGGTGCTGATCATGTCTTGCTCGTGGAAGAGGCTTAGTCAACGGGTCAGCCACATTCAGATCCGTATGTATTTTGCAAATTTCTATGTCTATAATGCTCTGTGTGGAGCTACTACAGCTAATTGCTCCCACTTTCAAAATGTATTCAGATCGAGCCTCAGAGTCATTCGAATCGGTGTCAAAGCTTGCATGGACGTAATCCTTTACGACGAACTCTTCATCACCTCCATAACCGATAAATATCTCCTTAGTATTTCTTAGGTACTAAGGACAATTTTGACCAGTGTCCAGTGATCTAATCCGGATCACTATTGTACCCCCTTGCCAAACTCATGGCAAGGTGCACAACTAGTCTAGTACACAGCATGGCATACTTTATAGAACCTATGGCTGAGGCATAGGGAATGACTTTCATTCTCTCTCTATCTTTTGTCGTGGTCGGGCTTTGAGTCTTACTCAACTTCACACCTTGCAACACAGACAAGAACCCTTTCTTTGACTGATCCATTTTGAACTCCTTCAAAACTGTGTCAAGGTATGTGCTTTGTGAAAGTCCTATCAAGCATCTTGATCTATCTCTATAGATTTTGATGCCCAATATGTAAGTAGCTTCACCGAGGACTTTCATTGAAAAATTCTTATTCAAGTATCCTTTTGTGCTATCCAGAAATTCTATATCATTTTCAATCAACAATATGTCATCCACATATAATATTAGAAATGCTATAGAGCTCCCACGCACTTTCTTGTAAATACAGGCTTCATCGTAAGTCTGTATAAAACTATATGCGTTGATCACCTCATCAAAGCGTATATTTCAACTCCAAGATGCTTGCAACAGTCCATAGATGGATCGCTGGAGCTTGCACACTTTGTCAGCACCTTTAGGATCGACAAAACCTTCTGGTTCCATCATATACAACTCTTCTTTAAGAAATCCATTAAGAAATGCAGTTTTGACGTCCATTTGCCAGATTTCATAATCATAAAATGCGGCAATTGCTAACATGATTCGGACAGACTTAAGCATCGCTACGGGTGAGAAGGTCTCATCATAGTCAACCCCTTAAACTTGTCGAAAACTTTTTGCGACAAGTCGAGCTTTGTAGATAGTAACATTACCATCAGCGTCAGTCTTCTTCTTGAAGATCCATCTATTCACAATGGCTTGCCGATCATCGGGCAAGTCCACCAAAGTCCATACTTTGTTCTCATCCATAGATCTTATCTTAGATTTCATGGCCTCAAGCCATTTATTGGAATCTGGGCTCATCATAGCTTATTCATAGCTCATAGGTTCGCCATGGTCTAATAACATGACTTCCAGGACAGGATCACCGTACCACTCTGGTGCGCAACGTGCTCTGTTCGACCTACGAGGTCCAGTAGTAACTTGATCCGAAGTTTCATGATCATCATCATTAGCTTCCTCTATAGTTGATGTAGGCATCACGGGAACATATTTCTCTGATGTGCTAATTTCCAATTGGAGAGAAGGTACGATTACCTCATCAAGTTCTACTTTCCTCCCACTCACTTCTTTCGAGAGAAACTCCTTCTCTAGAAAGGACCCATTCTTAGCAACAAAGATTTTGCCTTTGGATCTGTGGTAGAAGGTATACCCAATAGTTTCTTTCAGGTATCCTATGAAGACGCACTTCTCCGATTTAGGTTCGAGCTTATCAGGCTGAAGCCTTTTGACATAAGCGTCGCATCCCCAAACTTTAAGAAACGACAACTTAGGTTTATTGCCAAACCACAGTTCATACGGTGTCGTCTCAACGGGTTTAGACGGTGCCCTCTTTAATGTGAATGCAGTTATCTCTAATGCATAACCCCAAAATGATAGTTGTAAATCGGTAAGAGACATCATAGAACGCACCATATCCAATAAAGTATGGTTACGACATTTGGACACACCATTACGCTTTGGTGTTCCAGGTGGTGTGAGTTGTGAAATAAATCCACATTGTTTTAAATGAAGGCCAAACTCGTAACTCAAATATTCGCCTCCACGATTAGATCGTAGAAACTTTATTTTCTTGTTATGATGATTTTTCACTTCACTCTGAAATTCTTTGAACTTTTCAAATGTTTTAGACTTGTGTTTCATCAACTAGATATACCCATACCTACTCAAATCATTTGTAAAGGTCAGAAAGTAACGATACCCGCCGTGTGCTTTAACTCTCATTGGACCGCATACATCGGTATGTATTATTTTCCATAAGTCATTAGCTCGCTCCATTGTTCGGGAGAATGGAGTTTTAATCATCTTGCCCATGAGGCATGGTTCGCAAGTATCAAATAATTCATAATCAAGTGAATCCAAAAGTCCATCCGCATGGAGTTTCTTCATGCGCTTTACACCAATATGACCTAAATGGCAGTGCCACAAGTATGCTGCATTATCATTATCAACTTTGGATCTTTTGGCATCAATATTATGAATATGTGTATCAGTAAGATTGAGATTCAATAAACCATTCACATTGGGTGTATGACCATAGAAGGTTTTATTCATGTAAATAGAACAACAATTATTCTTTGACTTAAATGAATAACTGCATTGCAATAAACATGATCCAATCATATTCATGCTCAACGCAAACACCAAATAACATTTATTTAGGTTCAACACTAATCCTGAAGGTAGAGGGAGTGTGCGATGGTGATCGTATCAACCTTGGAACTACTTCCAACACACATCGCCACTTCATCCTTAACTAGTCTCTGTTCATTCTGCAACTCCTTTCGAGTTACTAATCTTAGTAACTGAATCAGTATCAAATACCCAGGGGCTACTTAGAACACTAGTAAAGTACACATCAATAACATGTATATCAAATATACCTTTGTTCACTTTGCCATCCTTCTTATCCGCCAAGTATTTGGGGCAGTTCTGCTTCCGGTGACCATTTCCTTTGCAGTAGAAGCACTTAGTTTCAGGCTTGGGTTCAGCTTTGGGTTTCTTCATGGGAGCGGCAACTTGCTTGCTGTTCTTCTTGAATTTCCCTTTCTTTTCCTTGCCCTTTTCTTAAAACCGGTGGTCTTGTTAACCATCAACTCCTGATGCTCTTTTTTGATTTCTACCTCCGCGGATTTCAGTATTGTGAAGAGCTCGGAAATCGTTTTCGTCATCCCTTGCATATTATAGTTCATCACGAAGTTCTAGTGACTTGGTGATAGTGAGTAGAGAACTCTGTCAATCACTATCTTATCTGGAAGATTAACTCCCACTTGATTCAAGCGATTATAGTACCCAGATATTCTGAGCACATGCTCACTAGCTGAGCTATTCTCCTCCATCTTGTAGGCAAAGTACTTGTCAGAGGTCTCATACCTCTCAACACGGGCATGAGCATGAAATACCAATTTTAGCTCTTGGAGCATCTCATATGTTCCATGGCGTTCAAAACGTCTTTGAAGTCCCGGTTCTAAGCCGTAAAGCATGGTGCACTAAAATATTAAGTAGTCATCATATCGATCTTACCAAACGTTCATAACGTCTACATCCGCTCCTGCAATAGGTCTGTCACCTAACGGTGCATCAAGGACATAATTCTTCTGTGCAACAATGAGGATAATCCTCAAATCACGGACCCAGTCCGCATCATTGCTACTATCATCTTTCAACTTAGTTTTCTCTAGGAACGTATCTAAAAACAAGGGAGCTACATCATGAGCTATTGATCTACGACATAACTTGCAAATACTATCAGGACTAAGTTCATGATAAATTAAGTTCACTTAATCAAATTACTAATGAACTCCCACTTAAATTAACATCCCTCAAGTTATCTAAGTGATACATGATCCAAATCAACTAACCGATGTCTGATCATCGCGTGGGATGGGGTAGTCATCAATGGTGAACATCTCTATGTTCATCATATCTACCATATGACTGGGGTAGTCATCAATGGTGAACATCTCTATGTTCATCATATCTACCATATGACTCACATTCGACCTTTCGGTCTCCAGTGTTCCGAGACCATGTCTGTACATGCTAGGCTCGTCAAGTTTAACCCGCGTATTCTGCATGTGCAAAACTGTCTTACACCTGTTGTATGTGAACGTAGAGTCTATCACACCCGATCATCACGTGGTGCTTCAAAACGACGAACTTTAGCAACGGTGCATACTCGGGGAGAACACTTTTATCTTGAAATTTAGTGAAGGGATCATCTTATAATGCTACCGCCGTTCTAAGCAAAATAAGATGCATAAAGGATAAACATCACATGCAATCAAAGTATGTGACATGATATGGCCATAATCATCTTGTGCTTTTGATCTCCATCTCCAAAGCATCGTTATGATCTCCATCGTCACCGGTTCGACACCTTGATCTCCATCGTTGTGTCGGGGTCATCTCGCCAACTATTGCTTCTACAACTATCGCTAATGCATAGTGATAAAGTAAAGCAATTACATGGCGCTTGCACTTCATACAATAAAGAGACAACCCTAAGGCTCCTACCGGTTGTTGATATTACAAAACATGATCATCTCATACATCAACATATATCACATCATATCTTGACCATATCACATCACAACATGCCCTGCAAAAACAAGTTAGACATCCTCTACTTTGTTGTTGCAAGTTTTACGTGGCTGCTACAGGCTTCTAGCAAGAACCGTTCTTACCTACGCAAAAACCACAACGGTGATTCATCAAGTTTGCTGTTTTAAACTTCTTCAAGGACCGGCCGTACTCAAATTCGATTCAACTAAAGTAGGAGAAACAGACACCCGCGAGCCACCTTTATGCAAAGGACTGTGCTAACGACCAGTCGACTGGTCGTTAGCGACAGATCCGCACGACTAGTTCCTACGTGATCGTTATCATCCCACGATCGCTTCTACTGATTTTTTTTCCTTCTCTCAAAAACCGTAGATGGAAAAAATAAATCGCTAGTGGTTTTTTTTGTTTTTCGTTGCATAATATGAGAAGAAAATAAAAGTGCTTGAAAGAGGATTCAAACCCAGGTCAATGCAATAGCTATTGAGCCGAATAGCCAACTTAGCCACCTTTAGTTGTTGTCTTTTGTAGATAAACAACGTTATTTGAACCTTTGTTATTTCTGCCATATCAGAAAAATAATAAACTTTGGCTTGGTAACTTTGGCATGAACAGCGTGATAACTATGGTATGAGCAACATGATAACTATATCATGATAGGGCTGGTAACTACAGTACGAGAAGGTTACAACATGATAACTTTAGCATGGGGAAGTATGATAATTTAACACAGAAATTACCAGTGAATGTTTCAAAAACTTTTTCCCTTGGATGAAAGATACCATGATGTTTAAACGTAAGATAGCAGGTCTGTCATGCATAAAATTTTCATAAACTTACATGGAAGTTATCGGAGGAGTTATGTTTCAACATTTTTTCCTCGAAGTCGAAGTTAACATGGTGGTTGAACGTAAGTTATAATGTCTTCTATAACATGGTGGTTGAATGTAAGTTATGAGGTCTGCGGTGCATAAATATCATGTCAAAGTACCATGGTCCTAGAAAGTTACCATAGGGTGTACATAAGTTATCATGTCTTCGATATGTAAAATATCATGTCATTTGCACAGAAGTTACCGTGATATGTTTCAACAACTCCCCACCCCCACCTCGGTTGCCAAAGTTTCTTGGACCGAGGTACATACGTTATCAAGTCTGCGGTGTGCAAGTTACCATGCAATTCACACAAAAGTTACCGAGAGGATATGTCATCAACTCACCCCCCCACCCATGTCGCCAAAGTTATCAGGACCGGGTACATAAGTTATCAGTTCTACGATGTGTGAGTTACCATGCTATTGACACAAAACCTACGAAGGGGATATTTCATCAACTCCCACCCCCACCCCCGTCGCCAAAGTTACCAGGGTTGGGATACATAAATTATCAGGTCTATGATGTGTGAGTTATCATGCTATTGACACAAAAATCTATGGAAGGGATATTTCATCAACTCCCCCCACCCCGCACCCTCGTTGCCAATGTTACCAGGACGGGGTGCATAAGTTA
>NC_057796.1:118142572-118145941 GCF_018294505.1 Triticum aestivum | reverse complement strand
ACCAGGACCTGGGTGCATGCATACGTTATCCGAAAAAGTGTTTCCCCCCGCTTTGTATACAAAGCAATCAACCGAACCATACAAGGATAGGATCTGGGGCGGAAGCAGCACAGTCACGCCCAAAAGAAACGATAGAGAAAAGCAAAAGAAACAAATGCGGCGGATCAACAAAAATGAAGAAGCCTCGCGATCGCAGCGCCCACCAGGATCTTCCACTAGACTCCAAGACTCCGAAGCGCCGGCACCTATTAACACCTCCAAGAAGGATCGCGATAATGACGACGCTGCTGCCAAGGGTTTCCCCCGGTACACGACGAGGCGAGAGGAAGGGTAGCCCCGACGCCCTCCCGGAAGGTCAGGTGGCACCCACAGGCGCCACCGCGCCGGTGTCGGCCATGCCGATAGGGGTTTCCCCCGATCCCAACCCTCACCTCGGGCGCCCCGAAGCCTGCCACCAAACCAACCACCACCGTGCGCCAACGCGGTCATGAGGTTCCCACGCCGTCTCACCACGGCACCGCGAAGTGAGGACAGCACGGCGAAGAATCAGAGCCGGGATTAGGGCATCAGCACCGTCGGCACGCGGGAGGGCCCCACCTCCACCGTCAGCGACGGTAGCCGTCCAGACGCAATAGTAGGAGCACACCAGGCCCGGTCAAGCCCTCGTGGGCCCGTAAAGCTCCTGCCTTCGCGCTGCTGCCGGCTCGCCATCGGTGCCGTCGTCCCAAATCCGAGCAGCTCCTCCTCCTCACCGCGCCGCAGACAACGAGGCCACGCCCGGGGCCGGCCCGCTAGGACCCAGATGGGGACCTAAGGGCCCAGATCTGGGCTGGGGACGCGCCGCCGGCCAACCTGCGCCACCAAGCCACCCCGCCGCCAAAGGACGGCTCCACCGCCGCGTCAGGCCGCCGACAACCACCACCAGGCCACCGGGCCGCCGTCGGCCGAAGGGCACCTGCCGCCAGCCCTGACCCCGGGTCAGGAGGTGCGCGCGCGGGGGAAAGAAGGATCCGATGCCGCCAGCCCACCCCGCCAGATCCGGGGGCTCCGCCGGCGGCGGTGGGGGGAGGAGCATGGGGGAGGGGGGAGGAGAGGAGAGCGGGGGGAGCCGCCCCGGCCGCCCCCCGGGGAGGCGGCGCGAGCGCGGGGTCGGGGGAGAGAGGGAGGGCCTTCTTACGCTTTTCCGTGGACCTTATGTTTTCCCGTGCATACGTTGTCAAGTATGCGATGTGTGATTTACCATGTTATTCATACAAAAAGGCATCGAGGGTACGTTTACACTAGTTCTGTTTAGGGTCAAAACACTACCACAATATTTGTACATAAGCTATCATATTTGTGGTGCATATAGTTAGCGGGCTCATTAAAGAGAATTTGTCGAGGGACGACACACGAGAAAAAGACTGATGTCCGATTCTACAGGAGCGGAACATTTATTTTTTCTAGAAAATATTCATCGCTACAAAAAAGAGACATGTGGGGTACAAAACACGTTGCATCAGTCCTTTAAAACATGTTTCATTGTGTTTTAACAAGTTTTTTAGGGTCAAAGTTACCACATGTGAGGACTTAGGTTTGATTCTCACTCACCGCAACAATTTCTGTTCATTTAAAAATGTGTGGAAAATATAGAACGTATGAGATGCATGCCTTAATTTTTCTCAGAAAAATCATTCGAGGGCAACGACTCGATCCATATTGAATGGGAGCAGAATCTGCTTTTAGAAATGTACAAAATTGACTTAACTACTAATCAACCACACGAACTACTCAGAGCATATGGTTACTACTACATTTCCACTCGTGAGGTTGAGGGATCGAATCCTAGTTCCTTCATTTTTTGGCTTAGCGAGCGCCCAAAATAAAAATGACAGGAGCGGTAGTGGGCCGTGAATCTCCCAGGTGAACTGGGGTGGGCCGTGGAATGAAATGTGGGCGTGTGGGAAGGGAAAGGAGCGAGCGATCCCAGTCGATGCTTGCGGGAAGGGAAAGGAGCGAGTGATCCCAATCAAACGGTAGACCAGTCGTGCGGATCTATCACAAACAAACAGTCGGCAGGAGAATAGCTTTCTCGTTATGCAAAACTAGTTGCATGTCTGTCGGTGGAACCGGTCTCATGTTCGTGGACATGTAAGGTTGGTCCGGGCTGCTTGATCCCACAATACCGCCGAATCAAAATAAGACATTGGTGGTAAGCAGTATGACTATCACCACCCACAACCCTTTGTGTTCTACTCGTGCATATCATCTACACATAGAGCTGGCTCTGATGCCACTGTTGGGAAATGTTGCATGGAAAACAAACAAAAATCTACGCACACGCAAGATCTATCCATGGACATGCATAACAATGATACGGGAGAGTGTGTCTACTTACCCTTGTAGACCTTAAGCGGAAGCATTTGTTAACGCGGTTGATGTAGTAGAACTTCTTCGCGCTCCAACCGATCGAGTACTGAACGTACAACACCCCCGCGTTCATCACACGTTCAGCTCGGTGACGTCCTCTGCCTTCTTGATCCAGCAAGACGGCAAGGTAGTGGATGAGTTCCGGCAGCACGAAGGCATGGTGACGGTGATGGTGAAGCTATCTCCGTAGGACTTCGCCTAAGCACTACAAAAATATGACCGAGGGTGTAAACGGTAGAGGGGGGCACCGCACACGGCTAAGACAATGTTCTGTTGTGCTAGGTGTCCCCCTCCCACATATATATAGGTGGGGGTGTCTGTGTCAAAACCGGTTGATCTCAGGTAGGGGGTCCCGAACTGTGCGTCTGAGGATCGAAGGTAACAGGAGGCAGGGGACACAATGTTTTACCCAGGTTCGGGCCCTCTTAATGGAGGTAATACCCTACTTCCTGCTTGATTGACTTTGATGAGTATAGGGGTTGCAAGAGTTGATCTACCTCAAGATCGTAATGGCTAAACCCTAGATGTCTAGCCTGTATGATTGTGATCGCCTCTATGGACTAAACCCTCCAGTTTATATAGACAACGGAGGGGGCTAGGGTTGTACAGAGTCGATTTACAGAGAAAGGGAACTACATGTCTGGCCGGCAAGCTTGTTGTCCACGCAACGGGGAGTCCCATTCGGACACGAGGGAAAACCTTCTATCTTGTATCTTCACGGCCCACCAGTCCAGCCCATGTCACATAGCCCGGATGCCCGAGGACCCCCTTATCCAGGACTCCCTCAGGGGGAGGAGGGAGCAGCCAGGAGGGCATCCCAAGTAGGACGAATCCTACTTGGGGTCTCCTCCCAAGTGGCGCCCCCTGTCATGTACAGGTGCGGGGGAAAGGCAGGGGAGGGAGGCGCCCCCCCCTTTCCTTTCTCCCATGAGAAGGGGAAGGCAGGAGGGGCTAGCCCTC
>NC_057796.1:118114606-118142239 GCF_018294505.1 Triticum aestivum | reverse complement strand
ACTACCCGGTGCATCCTGAAACTCTTCCGGTGTCCGAATACCATCGTCCTATATATCAATCTTTACCCCCCGACCATTTCGAGACTCTTCATCATGTCTGTGATCCTATCCGGGACTCCGAACAACATTCGGTCACCAAATCATATAACTCATATAACACTATATCGTCAATGAACATTAAGCGTGCGAACCCTACAGGTTAGAGAACCATGTAGACATGACCGAGACACCTCTCCAGTCAATAACCAATAGCGGAACCTGGATTCCCATATTGGCTCCTACATATTCTATGGAGATATTTATCAATCGAACCGTTATGACAACATACGTAATTCCCTTTGTCCATCGGTATGTTACTTGCCCGAGATTCGATCGTCGGTATCTTCATACCTAGTTAAATCTCATTACCAGCAAGTCTCTTTACTCGTTGGTAATACATCATCTTGTAACTAACTCCTTAGTCATTTGCTTGCAAGCTTATGATGTGTATTATCGAGAGGGCCCAGAGATACCTCTCCAATACTCGGAGTGACAAATCCTAATCTCGATCTATGCCAACTCAACAAACACCTTCGGAGATACGTTTAGAGCATCTTTATGATCACCTAGTTACGTTGTGACATTTGATAGCACACAAGGTATTCCTCTGGTATCCGGGAGTTGCATAATCTCATAGTCGGAGGAATATGTATTTGATATGAAGAAAGCAATAGCAATAAACTGAATGATCATTATGCTAAGCTAACAGATGTGTCTTGTCCATCACATCATTCTCCTAATGATGTGATCCCGTTATCAAATGACAACACATGTCTATGGTTAGGAAACCTTAACCATCTTTGACCAACGAGCTAGTCTAGTAGAGGCTTAGTAGGGGCACGGTATTTGTTTATGTATTCACACATGTATTTAAGTTTCCGATAAATACAATTCTAGCATGAATAATAAACCTTTATCATGATTAAGGAAATATAAAATAACAACTTTATTATTGCCTCTAGGGCATATTTCCTTCAGCGCGATGGATCACTGCGGCATGCACGCCACTTGGTGGGGCATGCAATAGTGATGGGAGCAAAGTCGACAAATCTGCCCTGATGGGATGTGTGTCTGCTCCCGGCATTGCGTCTTGTCGCCACGTGCCTGTCGCATTTCCTGTGTTAGGTGCTCCAGTGTACACCCACCTTATTTACTACTTTGCAGCTACTGTGGCAACCCCCTATGACTATAAAACGAGGTCTAGGTTGCCTAGATTAGGGTTGGACACTTGGTAGTTTTGGACTCCCAGGGAGTTGACACCCACTAGACCAACATCGCTTCCCAGTCGCGGCAAGCCCTAGTTACGGAAACCAACACTTGTAAACCTTGTTCTTCGCATCTAGTAAGAAAACCAAGCATGACGTAGGGTATTATGCTTCTCAGCGGCCCGAACCTGGGTAAAACTCATCATGTCGTAGAGGTAGAATGTGTGCATATCTTCACCCTGAAGAACAAAGAAAGGGCATCACTTGTCCCTGGTGTTGTATTTTGCAAACACGACAGGTAGTCCTCTGAGTCTGTAACGGTCTCACCATGGAAACCAACTGTGCTTCAAACGGAAAGGTTCCGACTGACCGCCAAACTAGATGCATTATTTGATTGCTCGTTGAGAGTCTTGACGTCCTTTGAAGAGCATGCATGTGAAAGGGGAGGTTGAGTAAGTTCCTGGAAAAAATATGATGATACCCAAATCAATCTCTTCGGAAGAGGACGGCTTGTGGCCTGACTAAGGGCGTAATTATAAAATTCCGAGAGACCATTTGAGATTCTTGTGACCGAACAGGTCGAGTGTCACTAGTCAGTATCCTTTATTAGGAATGTCTGTCAGACCTTATATCTCAAGAACCAAGTTTGCCTTTTAGATATCTGGCCTTCACGGAAGCGCCAGCCACATCCATAGAGGATATCAAAAACGCCCCTTGCTCCAGGTATCACTGAGTAGCTTGGCAACCTCGCCGAGGCAACCTATTGATGGCTCAACATTTCAACACTTTCATATGGGCATTTCTTTGGTTTTTCCGAAGGATTGTTGCCGGTTCTCGCTATTTTATTAACATTAATCCTTCCAGAACAAAGAAAGCTTGTTTTCCTACATGATGTGCATGAACATGCATTTTTTAGAAGGAAATCCGTCAATCACCAAGCCCATGGAGCAACTTTCCTTTTGAGCACAAGTCCATTGTCACACCAAAGAAGAAGATGGCGCCTGGTGCGAGCGAGACCGCCCGTACCAGCCGCTGCCGCCTTCCCCTTATCAATCCAATCAACTTCCATGAAGGGGAGGGGACAATCAGTGGCAGTCAGATACCACCAGAGAGGAGGGAGCTGTTTGGATGGTTGTCGATGCTCGCCTTACCAAAATATGGGCATTGACTACTAGCGTGGGTATCTGTTTGGTTGGCAGCCAAATTTACTAGCCTACACCAAAATTTTGGTCGCTAGCTTGTTTCCTACGCACAAATCGAGGAAGATTCGTGGTAGCGAATTTCATCGCCAATTTTTTGGCTTGCCCGCGATTTGGCATGGCTAGCCTGGGTGCCATTCAAACGCCCACGAGAACCCACATCCGAATAAGAGATCCAGTAGAGAAGATCTTCACATAGATTCATTCCATTCCTCTCCGATCTTCACCCTGATTTCATTCATCGGAAACATCACCATTGAGAGAGTAGTACCAATTTGTAAGGCTAGGGTTGAAACTCTGTTCGTATTTCTTTAGATATTGAGAGCTGATCGATCATTCAAATTATTTTGGATCTTTTGTGATACTATCGACATGATTTCTCTCCATTTAATATCCTTGTTTATTGGTTATTCCCCTCTCATGTGTGAGTAATTATCCATATGCGTGGGAGATGTTGGGGATTGGTGAGATTCATTTTTGTCAATTTGATATGCCATTAGTTGTGAAAGTGCTCATATGATGTGGCACCCTGGCTCAGAGCGACCGGTTTACCTTGCATTGGCAGCCCAGAGATCAAGTCTTCTGGAAACACACAACATCTTGGTACAGAAAACAACCGCTTTATTCATGCTCGCGGAAACATAAGTTCGATATTACATCAAGTAGCGAGGCCAAGCGGCACACACGGAGCGGCTGACCAATATGTTCATTATTTAATGAACATGAAGGGGCCTCGATCATGATAACTACGCGGCAGCGGAATGACGACGAAGCGGAACTCCATAGCACAGGGACACCAATGTGGACACGATCTAGACACAGGAAGCGCTCAGATCCGGTAAGACTTTCCTGAAATCTGGCATGACACGCCAGGTCAGTACATTGAATGTACTTGCAAGCTCACAACAAGCATAAACATAATGGCAAACAATATCATGACCATTTATCAAGTTAAATGCAATGTGATAACACACTACTGAGGCAGTGAAATCAAACTTGTGCCTTGAGTCCCTCGGACTCTCTTACCAAACGGGTTACCTCGTAACCAAACGGTGATCATGCCCGGATCACAAACGAAACCAACACTTTGGTTACCACAACGATCATCTTCATGATCTCACAAATATCATCACTTAACCAGTGCCAAGCATATAAATTTAGTGTGCAAGATTACTTATTAATGTTGATCCATGGTGTGACTTACTCACGGGCTATGCCCGTAACCGAGGATGCGGCTATCGATAGATTTAATAAACACTCTGCAGAGGTTAGCACACTGTACCCACATCACGGAACCCATGACCTCGTCTTCCCATTCGGGTGGACCAACTGCATTCCGACAGAACCCTCCCATTGCCATGACACTCTCCCGGCCACTCCGACTAACTCCCCTCTGGGCTAAGTCATGGGTGGCCCCGTGTCTACCAAAGACATCAACGGCCACTATCGTGGTAAAACTTAAACGGTCCCAAACGGGGACAAGGTACCATAATCAACAATGGGCACACAAGGTTATGGCTGCTTACCGGGCCAGGGTACCGCATGCCCATAACCTTCACTCAATGGAGGTACCGACCAGACGAATGACAATGGACCGAATAACGGCCTTCCCATAGAGGCAAATGTGGTTGCACTGGGAAAAACTCGATTCAGTGGCACCATGACTCGATCAATGTTATGTTCAAGTTGAATTAACATCAGGTTTAACTTGAAATAAAAATAACTCGAGTCACAATATGCCATGAACATGCAACCATCCGACATGCATCACATATCACTTAGAGTAAACAGATCAACATCATCAAGTTTTCTACTTGCACTAGTCATCACTAAACTTTACTGATTCTTCCTCACTGGTTTTTAACACTCATCATTTTTAGTATGACACTAACATATTAAAATCAATTTCTCACATATGAAAATAATACCGATGCTAGTCATATCATAACCGTATCATAACCACACAATCAAAACTACTTCTACTACCTCATATTAGTCTATGCATTCAAACACTACTGTAAACTAAGCATTTCAACCATGACAAAGTAACTAACATAAGCAATATTCTTTTAAATAATTAAATGCATGAAATAACTCATATTCAAGTTGGAAAATCATAAATATTGAAATGACACCATGCAAATGTTGGTGTGGCTTGCCTTAGTTCAGAGGAGGTTCACACTCCTCCTGGTTCTCCTCAAGACAAGCTTCTCCCTCTGAAATTAATTAAAACCACAAAAAGAAAATATCAAGAAAACTTCTGAAAATCACCAGAAATTCTAGGCAGCAGGGAAAAATCTCAACTTTAGTGTGCTGCTACAACATTTCAACACAAACACAATGCAAAAAGAATAAATCCATTTGGACTTATGGTTTAAAAGTTATGGCTGGTCAAAGTTCCTGGTCAAACTGAGTTAAATTTAAATAAAAAGAAAAAGACCAGGGGGTGACGTCGAAAGCGTATTTCCGCAGGGCGCCACCACTCATACCGCTTCAACCGCGGCTGAGAGGCTGACAGTGGGCCCCGCGGTCAGGTTTTAGAGGGGGAGAGAGGAAACAGAGGAGGGCGGTGGTTCTCCAGTGATTCTCCAGCGAGGAGAGGCCGGCTGCCGCCGTGGAGGTGGATGGACGCACAAGACTCCCGCGAACCCGTACGTACCCGGAACATGGCTAGAGGTGGACGGAGTTGGTCGCGGTGGTTGATGTCTACTACACATCCTTCTTCTTGTAGACGTTGTTGGGCCTCCAAGTGCAGAGGTTTGTAGGACATTAGCAAATTTCTCTCAAGTGGATGGCCTAAGGTTTATCAATTCGTGGGAGACGTAGGATGAAGATGGTCTCTCTCAAACAACCCTGCAACCAAATAGGAAAGAGTCTCTCGTGTCCCCAACACACCCAATACAATGGTAAATTGTATAGGTGCACTAGTTCGGCGAAGAGATGATGATACAAGTGCAATATGGATGGTAGATTTAGGTTTTTGTAATCTGGAAATATGAAAACAGCAAGGTAACTAATGATAAAAGTGAGCACAAACGGTATTGCAATGCTTCGAAACAAGGTCTAGGGTCATACTTTCACTAGTGCAAGTTCTCTCAACAATAATAACATAAATGGATCATATAACTATCCCTCAACATGCAACAAAGAGTCACTCCAAAGTCACTAATACCGGAGAACAAATGAAGAGATTATTGTAGGGTACGAAACCACCTCAAAGTTATCCTTTCTGATCGATCTATTCAAGAGTCCGTAGTAAAATAACACGAAGCTATTCTTTCCGTTTGATCTATCCTAGAGTTTGTACTAGAATAACATCTTAAGACACAAATCAACCAAAACCCTAATGTCACCTAGATACTCCAATGCCACCACAAGTATCCCAAAGAGTGCCCCAATGTTTCTACCGGAGAGTCAAGACGAAAACGTGTGCCAACACCTATGCATAGATTCCCAAGGTCACGGAACCCGCAAGTTGATCACCAAAACATACATCAAGTGAATCAATAGAATACCCCATTGTCACCACGGGTATCCCACGAAGACATACATCAAGTGTTCTCAAATCCTTAAAGACTCAATCCGATAAGATAACTTCAAAGGGAAAACTCAATCCATTACAAGAGAGTAGAGGGGGAGAAACATCATAAGATCCAACTATAATAGCAAATCTCGCGATACATCAAGGTCGTGCCATATCAAGAACATGAGAGAGAGATCAAACACATAGCTACTGGTACATACCCTCAGCCCCGAGGGTGAACTACTCCCTCCTTGTAATGGAGAGCGTCAGGATGATGAAGATGGCCACCGGTGATGGATCCCCCCTCCGGCAGGGTGCCGGAACAGGGTCCCGATCAGTTTTTGGTGGCTATAGAGGCTTGCGGCGGCGGAACTCCCGATCTAGGTTAAGTTCTGGAAGTTTGGGGATTCATAGGAGAGGTTGGCGTCGAGAACAAGTCAGGGGGCCCCACAGGGAGTCCACGATGTAGGGGCGCGCCCTCCACCCTCGTGGGGCCCACGGGACTCCCCTCCGGTAACTCTTCGTTCCAGTATTTTTTATAATTTCCAAAAAAAATATCCGTTGATTTTTAGCGCATTCCGAGAACTTTTATTTCTGCACAAAAACAACACCACGGTTGTTCTGCTGAAAACAGCGTCAGTCCGGGTTAGTTCTAACCAAATCATACCAAAATCATGTAAAAATATTATAAACATGGCATGAATACATAAAAAATTATAGATACGTTGGAGACGTATCAGTGGTCGTCTCCAGAGGCGTAGGCGGAGGGGGCTCATCGGAGAAGGCGATTCCAGCGAGGCAAGGCGTTCCCAGGGGCTCCAACTGCACCAGCGCGATCAGTGGATCACCAGGAGCACCCTAGAGAAGTTAGTCGAGCTCGAGCGGCTCTGGATAGGTGAGGGGCAGCTGTGGGAATCGCTGGCGAACTCCGGTCGGGGACGGCGGCCTGAGGCCTCCCCGGCTGGGCTGCAGCTATCTACGGCGTTGTGGTGGATGTGTGAGTGTGTGTGGTGATGCTCGAAGAGGCTGGGGAGGGGTCATATATATAGGCGAGGGAGGAGAGGGGCTTGGGCTCTGCCGGAGTTCTCTGGAAGCGGCGCCCGTCGATGAGAGGCGTTAGTGAGAGGGGGAGAAGGAGACGCAGCTCACGCGGCCACTGTGGGAAGACGGGGACGAGCACAGGAGCGCAGGTGGCGACGAGCACAGTGGCACGAGCGCACTGTGTGCTTGGCCGCGTCGTGCCCGTGCCCGCTGCGGCGAGCTCCAGCGTCGGCGAGTGCCAGGGGTAGTTAAGGGCGTCGGGACGGTGATTGTGGCGAGGTTTGGCAAGGCGCGGTGAGCTGGGAAGCGAGCACGAGCTCAATAGAGGCTCGGGCGCGACATAGAGCGCGTCGGACGCATGCCAGCACACTTGGCCGAACGTTGTCACCTCCTGAACTCTGGCATCACACCGCGCACTGCAATAAATTCATGTCTGGTGTGTAGTCCTTGATGGTTTGAGTTGTGCTAATGCTTTGAGTTGATCACAAGTGGGCTGTGCGAGTGGGTTTCTTCCTGGCAAGTTTCTGGACAGAAACTTGTGAGGCTAACTGAGAAAATCTAGGAGTTTAGGGCTGCTCTTTGGTAGTTAGTGGATTGTTAGGAGGGTAATGAAGCCCTAAAAATCTCAGCTTCATTTGATCAAGGAAAAATGCACTTCCTGTAGAACCCGCATTTTCTGACCAGAACAGAAATGATTATCTGTAGCAAAAATATTCCAAAAACCTATGTAATATTTTTGCTCAGGGAGGTGTGCCAAGGTTCAAAGAATATTTGGGAATTTTCTCAGATTTTTGTGGGCAAGGAAAATGAGGGTTGCTTTGGAGCATAAGTTGCTGAAGTGAGGTTTTGAAGAGAAAATGAATATTTTTCATTTATGAAAAATATTCTTATGGCTATTTGGGATTTATCAGAGAGGGAATGATGGTTTTGAGAGAGAGATGGGTCACTTGGGTGAAAATCAAGGACATGCCCAAGTGTTTAAGTCCAACTGAGTTGATTCAAAAATTCAAATTCAAATCAAATGGCAAGAAAATCCAGAAAAAGAAAGAGGGCAAAAACCAGGCTGTCACAAACCTCCCCCACTTAGGATGAATCCGGTCCTCGAGATTCGGTTGCTCGGGAAAACAATTCTGGATATGCTGACCTTAAATATTCCTCTCTTTCCCAAGTTGCTTCTTCCTCGGTGTGATGCTCCCACTAAACCTTATAAAGTTTTATCACCTTGCTGCGAGTGACTCGTTCTGTCTCATCCAATATCCGGAACGGTTTCTCCTCATAGGTTAAATCCTTAGCAAGCTCTATCTCTGCTGTATCAGTCCTTTTCTCAAGTGGCGAGATGCACCTTCTTAGTTGAGATACATGGAACACATTATGCACCTCTGATAATTCTGGTGGCAGTTCCAACTGATAAGCAACAGTACCAACCCTGGACATAACAAGGAACGGACCAATATATGTGGGTGCCAATTTTCCTCAGGTTTGAAATCTCTTGACTCCTTCCATGGGTGTGACTCGGAGGTACACATACTCTCCAGGTTCAAAACTGATCTGACGGTGCTTTGCATCATAATAACTCTTTTGTCGGGACTTAGCCAATTGCAGTCTATCTCGGATCTCCTTGACTTGCTTTTCAGGCTCCATCATTAAGTCAATCCCAAAAATACGGCTATCTACGGTTTGAGACCAGTTTAGCGGAGTGTGGCACTTACGGCCATACAACGCTTCATACGGTGACATCTTCAGGCTGGTCTGGAAACTGTAGTTGTTAGAGAACTCGACATAAGGCAGACAATCTTCCCACTTGGGTCCTTGGGCCAAAGCACATGCTCGGAGCATATCTTCAAGTATTTGATTTACTCGCTCAGTCTTCCCGTCTGTCTGAGGATGATAGGTTGTGCTGTATTTTAGTGCGGTCCCCAAAGCTTGAAGGAGACGTGACCAGAATGCGGAGGTAAAGAGTGAACCTCTGTCGGAAGTGATAGTTCTTGGCACTCCATGCAAACTGACTATTCTGGACACATATAATTGTGCGAGTTGATCGGCTCGATAGGTGGTTCTGATGGGAATAAAATGAGATACCTTTGTCAGCGTGTCCACCACAACCCATACTGCATCATTGCCTCGGTGAGTCCTTGGTAAGCCGGTGACAAAATCCATGCAGACATCATCCCACTTTCATTGCAGAATGGGTAGAGGTTGAAGAAGTCCAGTGGGTTTCTGATGTTCCACCTTGACTTTGTTGCATATATCGCAACAAGCGACAAAATAAGCGATGTCTTCCTTCATTCCATCCCACCAAAATATTTGTCGAAGGTCTTCGTACATTTTGGTACTTCCTGGGTGGATTGAGTACGAAGATTCGTGTGCTTCTACCAAGTTTTTCTTTCTCAGGTCTGCTTGCTCAGGTACGCAAATCCGTCCTCGAAACCTTAGGGTACCTTGCTTATCCTTAGAGAAATCCTGGGTCTTGCCTTCTTGCATACGCTGGACATGGTGTTGCAGGACTAGGTCATCTTGCTGGGCCATGCGGGTCTCTTCTTCGAGGGTAGGAGTAACTTCCAATATATTGGCAAGGCCGGCATCAACAATAACCAAGTTAAGTTGAGTGATCTCTTCTTGGAGTTCGGGAGGCAAGGACTCCATCATGGCATTCAGACTGACAGGTTTGCGACTGAGAGCATCAGCAACCACGTTGGCCTTACCCAGATGATAATTTATTCCAAGGTCATAATCGTTGACCAATTTGAGCCATCTTCGCTGTCGGAGGTTCAGATCTGGTTGGGTGAATATATAGTTGAGACTCTTGTGGTCGGTAAATATCTGACATCTTTTGCCGATGAGGTAGTGCCTCCAAATTTTTAATGCGTGCACAACTGCGGCCAATTCCAAATCATGGGTTGGATAATTCCCTTCATGAGGTTGTAGCAGTCGAGATGCGTATGCGACAACCTTGATATCTTGCATGAGTACACATCCAATACCTTTCCTGGATGCGTCACAGTATACATCAAAGCTGCGGTAAATGTCTGGAAGGGTCAACACAGGTGTCATCATCGGTCTGGTCTTTAACTCATTAAAGCTTTTCTCACAGTCCTTAGTCCATTCAAATTTCTTATATTTCTTGAGGAGTTCTGTCATTGGCTTGGCAATCTTAGAAAAACCTTCTATGAATCGGCATTAGTATCCGGCTAATCCAAGAAAACTCCAGATTTCTGATACTGTCATGGGTGTTGTCCAATCAAGCACATCCTTTACTTGCCTGGGTCCATAGCTATGCCTTATCCTGAAAGAACATGCCCCAAAAATCCGACTTGTTTGAGCCAAAATTCACATTTGCTGAATTTTGCGTATAGCTGATGGTCACGGAGTCTTTGCAAGACTGCTCTGAGATGTCCCTTGTGCTCTTCTTCACCTTTTGAGTATATGAGGATGTCATCGATGAAAACCATCACAAACTTATCCAGGAAATGTATGAATACTTTATTCATCATATGCATGAAGAAAGCGGGGGCGTTGGTGAGGCCGAATGACATGACGGTGTATTCATAAAGACCGTATCGAGTAGTGAACGCGGTCTTAGGAATATCTTCCTTCTTGATTTTTAGCTGGTGATATCCGGTCCTCAAATCAACCTTGGAGAATAATTTTGCCCCGCTGAGTTGATCGAATAAATCATCAATTCTCGGAAGCGGATATTTGTTCTTGATAGTGACATCATTCAACTGACGGTAGTCCACACACATCTGAAGACTGCCGTCTTTCTTGTCCACGAATATTGGGGGTGATCCCCATGGTGAAGAGCTTGGACGGATGTATCCTTTTTGAAGCATCTCATCTAGTTGTTTCTTTAATTCCACTAATTCTGAGGACGGCATCCGATAATATTTCTTATATAACGGTGCGGTCTCGGGCACAAGGTCAACTGCAAACTCAAGTTCTCGGTCCGGCGGCATTCCGGGTAATTCCTCGGGAAATACATCTGGAAACTCACTGACCACAGGAATTAAATCCAACTCTTCAACTACAACTGTGTAGACCATTTATTTCTTGGGTATGCTTCTGCGGGCATAGAATTTTGTAGTTCGACCTTCCTGACTTGTCAAGGTGACTTCTCTGGTCGCACAGTTGATGCATACTTGATATTGGGTCAACCAGTTCATCCCCAAAATAATATCCAACTTGGCAGACTCGATGACTATCAAAGAAGTTGGGAAGCTGACTCCCTTGATACCAATTTCCAAATTACGGCAGACCAGATTGCTTCTAAGCACGGATCCCGAGGATTGTACCATCTTGCCCTTTCCCAAAATCGAACAAGGAAATTTGTTTTGGGAAACAAAACTCCGCGAAATAAAAGAGTGGGAAGCCCCAGAGTCAAATAAAATTATTGCAGGTATGCTATTAATAGGAAACATGCCAATGACGACTTCTGGGTCCTCTTGGGCTTCGTCTGCGGAGAGGTGGTGAACTTGCCCTTGGATGGTCTTCTGGACAGGATATGGCCCCATGTGGTTGACTTGTGGCCTGAATGGAGTAGTTGGCTTGCCGCTCTTGGGGCACTGTCTGGAACAATGTCCGGTTTGTCCACAATTCAAACACGAATTGTTGCGCTGACACTCTTCACGCACCGGGCTGGTCACGACATTCTTGACTTGAGTAGTGGTCTTGTTAACATTCTGCTGCCAATTGGGTTTGTACTCAACCTGAGTCTGCTGCCAAGTACGAGCCTTCTGCATCGGCTGTCCATCCTTCTTAGGCTAAAACTTGCGCTTATGATCATTATTAGTGGGCTTATTGTCGTGCACGAGCTTGTGTTCTCTTTCAGCAATGAGGGCTGCTACCTCTTGAGCACTGCGTTGGTTTTCCCTTGAAGAGGAAAGGGTGATGCAGTAAAGCAGCGTAAGTATTTCCCTCAGTTTTTGAGAACCAAGGTATCAATCCAGTAGGAGATCACGCACGAGTCCCTCGCACCTACACAAACAAATAAATCCTCGCAACCAACGCAACAAAGGGGTGGTCAATCCCTTCACGGTCACTTATGAGAGTGAGATTTGATAGATATGATAAGATAAGATTTTTTGGTATTTTTATGATAAAGATGCAAAGTAAAATAAAAGGGCGATAAAAATAGCTAAGTGTTGGAAGATTAATATGATGGAAGATAGACCAGGGGGCCATAGGTTTCACTAGTGGCTTCTCTCGAGAGCATAAGTATTACGGTGGGTGAACAAATTACTGTTGAGCAATTGACATAATTGAGCATAGTTATGAGAATATCTAGGTATGATCATGTATATAGGCATCACGTCCACGACAAGTAGACCGACTCCTGCCTGCATCTACTACTATTACTCCACACATCGACCGCTATCCATCATGCATCTAGAGTATTAAGTTCATAAGAACAGAGTAACGCTTTAAGTAAGATGACATGATGTAGAGGGATAAACTCATGCAATATGATATAAACCCCATCTTGTTATCCTCGATGGCAACAATACAATATGTGCCTTGCTGCCCCTACTGTCACTGGGAAAGGACACCGCTAGATTGAACCCAAAGCTAAGCACTTCTCGCATTGCAAGAAAGATCAATCTAGTAGGCCAAACCAAACTGCTAATTCGAAGAGACTTGCAAAGATAACCAATCATACATAAAAGAATTCAGAGGAGATTCAAATGTTGTTCATAGATAAACTTGATCATAAACCCACAATTCATCGGTCTCAACAAACACACCGCAAAAGAAGATTACATCAAATAGATCTCCATGAGAATCATGGAGAACATTGTATTGAGATCCAAAGAGAGAGAAGAAGCCATCTAGCTAATAACTATGGACCCGAAGGTCTGAGGTAAACTACTCACACATCATCGGAGAGGCTATGGTGTTGATGTAGAAGCCCTCCGTGATCGATGCCCCCTCCGGTGGAGCTCCGGAAAAGGCCCCAAGATGGGATCTCACGGGTACAGAAGGTTGCGGCAGTGGAATTAGGTTTTTGGCTCCGTATCTGGTAGTTTGGGGGTACGCAGGTATATATAGGAGGAAGAAGTACGTTGGTGGAGCAACGTGGGCCCCACGAGGGTGGAGGGCGTGCCCCCTACCTCGTGCCTTCCTGGTTGATGTCTTGACGTAGGGTCCAGTCCTCTGGATCACGTTCGTTCCGAAAATCACGTTCCTGAAGGTTTCATTCCGTTTGGACTCCGTTTGATATTCTTTTTCTGCGAAACTCTGAAATAGGCAAAAAACAACAATTCTGGGCTGGGCCTCCGGTTAATAGGTTAGTCCCAAAAATAATATAAAAGTGTATAATAAAGCCCATTAATGTCCAAAACAGAATATAATATAGCATGGAACAATAAAAAATTATAGATACGTTGACGTATCAAGCATCCCCAAGCTTAATTCCTGCTCGTCCTCGAGTAGGTAAATGATAAAAACAGAATTTTTGATGTGGAATGCTACTTGGCATAATTTCAATGTAATTCTCTTAATTGTGGTATGAATATTCAGATCTGAAAGATTCAAGATAAAAGTTTAATATTGACATAAAAGTAATAATACTTCAAGCATACTAACTAAGCAATTATGTCCTCTCAAAATAACATGGCCAAAGAAAGTTCATCCCTACAAAATCATATAGTTTAGTCATGCTCCATTTTCGTCACACAAGAATGCTCTCATCATGCACAACCCCGATGACAAGCCAAGCAATTGTTTCATACTTTAGTAATCTCAAACTTTTTCAACCTTCACGCAATACATGAGCGTGAGCCATGGATATATCACTATGGGTGGAATAGAATATAATGATGGGGGTTATGTGGAGAGAAAAAAAGGAGAAAGTCTCACATCAACGCGGCTAATCAATGAGCTATGGAGATGCCCATCGATTGATGTTAATGCAAGGGGTAGGGATTGCCATGCAACGGATGCACTAGAGCTATAAATGCATGAAAGCTCAACAAAAGAAACTAAGTGGGTGTGCATCCAACTTGCTTGCTCACGAAGACCTAGGGCATTTGAGGAAGCCCATTGTTGGAATATACAAGCCAAGTTCTATAATAAAAAATTCCCACTAGTATATGAAAGTGACAAAACAAGAGACTCTCTATCATGAAGATCATGGTGCTACTTTGAAGCACAAGTGTGGAAAAAGGATAGTAGCATTGTACCCCTTTTCTTTTGTCTTTTTTGGGCCTTTTTTTATTTGGCCTTTTTTTATTATTGGGACAATGTCTATGAATGATCATCGTCACACTTCTATTTATATTTATTTACAACTCAATGATTACAACTCGATACTAGAACAAAGTATGACTCTATATGAATGCCTCCGGCGGTATACCGGGATAGCAATGAATCAAGAGTGACATGTATGAAAAAATTATGAACGGTGGCTTTGCCACAAATACGATGTCAACTACATGATCATGCAAAGCAATATGACTGATGAACGTGTCATGATAAACGGAACGGTGGAAAGTTGCATGGCAATATATCTCGGAATGGCTATGGAAATGCCATAATAGGTAGGTATTTGGCTGTTTTGAGGAGGATATAAGGAGGTTTATGTGTGAAAGAGCGTATCATATCACGGGGATACACCGGCGAAGTTTGCACCAACTCTCAATGTAAGAAAGGGCAATGCACGGTACCGAAGAGGCTAGCAATGATGGAAGGGTAAGAGTGTGTATAATCCATGGACTCAACATTAGTCATAAAGAAATCACATACTTATTGCAAAAATCTACAAGTCATCAAAAACCAAGCACTACGCGCATGCTCCTAGGGGGATAGATTGGTAGGAAAAGACCATCGCTCGTCCCCGACCGCCACTCATAAGGAGGACAATCAAAGAACACCTCATGTTTCAAATTTGTTACATAACGTTTACCATACGTGCATGCTACGGGACTTGAAAACTTCAACACAAGTATTTCTCAAATTCACAACTACTCAACTAGCACAACTTTAATATCACTACCTCCATATCTCAAAACAATCATCAAGCATCAAACTTCTCTTAGCATTCAGCACACTCATAAGAAAGTTTTTTACTAGTCTTGAATACCTAACATATTAGGATTAATTTCCCAATTTAAGCAAATTACCATGCTGTTTAAGACTCTCAAAATAATATAATTTAAGCATGAGAGAATATTAGTTTCTATAAAACAAAACCACTGCCGTGCTCTAAAAGATATAAGTGAAGCACTAGAGCAAAAACTATATAGCTCAAAAGATATAAGTGAAGCGCATAGAGTATTCTAATAAATTCTGAATCATGTGTGTCTCTCTCAAAAGGTGTGTACAGAAAACATGATTGTGGTAAACTAAAAAGCAAAGACTCAAATCATACAAGACGCTCCAAGCAAAACACATATCATGTGGTGAATAAAAATATAGCTCCAAGTAAAGTTACCGATGGAAGTAGACGAAAGAGGGGATGCCTTCCGGGGCATCCCCAAGCTTTGGCTTTTTGGTGTCCTTAGATTATCCTGGGATGCCATGGGAATCCCCAAGCTTAGGCTCTTGACACTCCTTGTTCCATAATCCATCAAATCTTTTACTCAAAACTTGAAAACTTCACAACACAAAACTTAACAGAAAATCTCGTGAGCTCCGTTAGCGAAAGAAAACAAAACACCACTTCAAGGTACTGTAATGAACTCATTATTTATTTATATTGGTTTTAAACTTACTGTATTCCAACTTCTCTATGGTTTATAAACTATTTTACTAGCCATAGATTCATCAAAATAAGCAAACAACACACGAAAAACAGAATCTGTCAAAAACAGAATAGTCTGTAGTAATCTGTAACTAACGCAAACTTCCGGAACTCCAAAAATTCAGCCAAAATAGGAAGACCTAGACAATTTGTTTATTGATCAGCAGCAATTAGAATCAATATTTTATCACGTTATGGTGATTTTTAACAATTATTTTCGTGAACAGAAAGTTTCTGGAATTTTCAGCAAGATCAAATAACTATCATCCAAGAAGATCCTATAGGTTAAACTTGGCAAAAACACTAATTAAAACATAAAAACACATCTAACCAGAGGCTAGATCAAATATTTATTCCTAAACAGAAGCAAAAAGCAAAAAACTAAAATAAAATTGGGTTGCCTCCCAATAAGCGCTATCGTTTAACGCCCCTAGCTAGGCATAATAGCAAGGATAGATCTAGGTATTGCCATCTTTGGTAGGCAATCCATAAGTGGCTCTCATAATAGATCCATAAGGTAATTTTATTTTCTTTCTAGGGAAGTGTTCCATGCCTTTCCTTAACGGAAATTGGAATCTAATATTCCCTTCCTTCATATCAATAATTGCACCAATCGTTCTAAGGAAAGGTCTACCAAGAATAATAGGACATGAAGGATTGCAATCTATATCAAGAACAATAAAACCTATGGGCACATAATTCCTATTTGCAATAATAAGAACATCATTAATTCTTCCCATAGGTTTCTTAATGGTGGAATCCGCAAGGTGCAAGTTTAGAGAGCAATCATCAAAATCACGGAAACCTAGCAAATCACACAAAGTTTTTGGAATCGTGAAACACTAGCACCCAAGTCACACAAAGCATAGCATTCATGATCTTTAATTTTAATTATAATAGTAGGTTCCCACTCATCATAAAGTTTTCTAGGGATAGAAACTTCCAACTCAAGTTTTTCTTCATAAGATTGCATCAAAGCATCAACGATATGTTTAGTAAAAGCTTTATGTTGACTATAAGCATGTGGAGAATTTAGCACGGATTGCAACAAGGAAATACAATCTATCAAAGAGCAATTATCATAATTAAATTCCTTGAAATCCAAAATAGTGGGTTCATTAATATCTAGAGTTTTGATCTCTTCAATCCCACTTTTACCAATTTTTGCATCAAGATCTAAAAACTCCGAATTTTTGGAACGCCTTCTAGGTAAAGGTGGATCATATTCAGTCCCATAATTATCAAGATTCATATTGCAAAACAAAGATTTAATAGGGGACACATCAATAACTTTTAGATCTTCATCTTTATTTTCATAGAAATTAGAAGAACACGCTTTCACAAAGCAATCTTTCTTAGCACGCATCCTAGCGGTTCTTTCTTTGCACTCATCAATGGAAATTCTCATGGCTTTGAGAGACTCATTGATATCATGCTTAGGTGGAATAGATCTAAGTTTCAAAGAATCAACATCAAGAGAAATTATATCAACGTTCCTAGCCAATTCATCAACTTTAAGCAATTTTTCTTCAAGCAAAGCATTGAAATTCTTTTGCGAATTCATAAATTCTTTAACACTAGTCTCAAATTCAGAAGGCATCTTATTAAAATTTCCATAAGAATTGTTGTAGGAATTACCATAATTATTAGAGGAATTACTAGGATACGGCCTAGGATTAAAGTTTCCTCTATACGCGTTGTTACCAAAATTATTCCTACCAACAAAATTCACATCCATAGATTCATTATTATTCTCAATCAAAGTAGACAAAGGCATATCATTAGGATCAGAAGAAACACTTTTAGTAGCAAATAATTTCATAAGTTCATCCATCTTTCCATTCAAAACATTAATTTCTTCTATCGCATGCACCTTTTTATTAGTAGATCTTTCAGTGTGCCATTGAGAATAATTAACCATAATATTATCTAGGAGTTTAGTAGCTTCTCCTAAAGTGATTTCCATAAAAGTGCCTCCCGCGGCCGAATCTAAAATATTTCTAGAAGCAAAATTCAATCCGGCATAATTTTTTTGTATAATCATCCACAAATTCAAACCATGAGTAGGGCAATTACGTATCATCAATTTCATCCTCTCCCAAGCTTGTGCAACATGTTCATGATCGAGTTGCTTAAAATTCATAATATCGTTTCTAAGAGAGATGATCTTAGTGGGAGGAAAATACTTAGAGATAAAAGCATCTTTGCACTTATTCCAAGAATCAATACTATTTTTAGGCAAAGACGAAAACCAAGCTTTAGCACGATCTCTAAGCGAAAAAGGAAATAGCTTCAATTCAACAATATCATTATCCACATCTTTCTTCTTTTGCATATCACACAAATCAACGAAGCTATTTAGATGGGTAGCGACATCTTCACTAGGAAGGCCGGCGAATTGATCTTTCATGACAAGATTCAACAAAGCAGCATTAATTTCACAAGATTCGGTATCTGTAAGAGGAGCAATCGGAGTAGTAAGGAAAACATTATTGTTGGTATTGGTAAAGTCACACAATTTAGTATTATCTTGAGCCATCGTGACAAGCAAGCAATCCAACACACGAGCAAACAAGAAGCAAGCGAAAAAGAGGCGAACGGAAAAGAGAGGGCGAATAAAACGGCAAGGGTGAAGTGGGGGAGAGGAAAACGAAAGGCAAATGGCAAATAATGTAATGCGGGAGATAAGGGTTTGTGATGGGTACTTGGTATGTTGACTTTTGCGTAGACTCCCCGGCAACGGCGCCAGAAATCCTTCTTGCTACCTCTTGAGCATTGCGTTGGTTTTCCCTTGAAGAGGAAAGGGTGATGCAGTAAAGCAGCGTAAGTATTTCCCTCAGTTTTTGAGAACCAAGGTATCAATCCAGTAGGAGGCCACGCACGAGTCCCTCGCACTTAAACAAACAAATAAATCCTCGCAACCAACGCAATAAAGGGGTTGTCAATCCCTTCACGGTCACTTACGAGAGTGAGATCTGATAGATATGAAAGATAATATTTTTGGTATTTTTATGATAAAGATGCAAAGTAAAATAAAAGGGCAATAAAAATAGCTAAGTGTTGGAAGATTAATATGATGGAAGATAGACACGGGGGCCATAGGTTTCACTAGTGGCTTCTCTCGAGAGCATAAGTATTACGGTGGGTGAACAAATTACCGTTGAGCAATTGACATAATTGAGCATCTGAGAATATCCAGGTATGATCATGTATATAGGCATCACCTCCGCGACAAGTAGACTGACTCCTGCCTGCACCTACTACTATTACTCCACACATCGACCGCTAGCCAGCATGCATCTAGAGTATTAGTTCATAAGAACAGAGTAACGCTTTAAGTAAGATGACATGATGTAGAGGGATAAACTCATGCAATATGATATAAACCCCATCTTGTTATCCTCAATGGCAACAATACAATACGTGCCTTGCTGCCCCTACTGTCACTGGGAAAGGACACCGCAAGATTGAACCCAAAGCTAAGCACTTCTCCCATTGCAAGAAAGATCAATCTAGTAGGCCAAACCAAACTGATAATTCGAAGAGACTTGCAAAGATAACCAATCATACATAAAAGAATTCAGAGGAGATTCAAATATTGTTCATAGATAAACTTGATCATAAACCCACAATTCATCAGTCTCAACAAACACACCGCAAAAGAAGATTACATCGAATAGATCTCCACGAGAATCATGGAGAACTTTGTATTGAGATCCAAAGAGAGAGAAGAAGCCATCTAGCTAATAACTATGGACCCGAAGGTCTGAGGTAAACTACTCACACATCATCGGAGAGGCTATGGTGTTGATGTAGAAGCCCTCCGCGATCGATGCCCCCTCCGGCGGAGCTCCGGAAAAGGCCCCAAGATGGGATCTCACGGGTACAGAAGGTTGCGGCGGCGGAATTAGGTTTTTGGCTCCGTATCTGGTAGTTTGGGGGTACGTAGGTATATATAGGAGGAAGAAGTACGTCGGTGGAGCAACATGGGCCCCACGACGGTGGAGGCACGCCCAGGGGGTAGGCGCGCCCCCTACCTCGTGCCTTCCTGGTTGATGTTTTGACGTAGGGTCCAAGTCCTCTGGATCACGTTCGTTCCGAAAATCACGTTCCCGAAGGTTTCATTCCGTTTGGACTCCGTTTGATATTCTTTTTGTGCGAAACTCTGAAATAGGCAAAAAACAGCAATTCTGGGCTGGGCCTCCGGTTAATAGGTTAGTCCCAAAATAATACAAAAGTGTATAATAAAGCCCATTAATGTCCAAAACAGAATATAATATAGCATGGAACAATCAAAAGTTATAGATACGTTGGAGACGTATCAAGGGCCTTGTTTACCAGAGTTTGGAAATCCGGGAAATCAAACATACTGAGAGTGCATCTGAGGTGTTGGTTCAGGCCTCTAAGAAATCTGCCGATATTTCTTTCTTCTATGGCCACATCATAGAGAGAATAACGGGCCAAATGGTTGAACTTATGCAGATACTTACTTACTGACAGGCTTCCTTGGGTGAGCGTGAGGAATTCACGCTGCTTGACCTTCAAAATACCAGCGGGAATATGATATTTGCGGAAATGGTCCTTGAATTTAATCCAAGTGATTTCTTCGTCCGCAGGCCACATGCCTTTAGCATTATCCTACCATATAGTGGTAGCTCCTTCAAGATAGTGTGTAGCAAACGAAACCTTGCCAGCTTCTTCAGTGCGAGCAATTTCAAGATTTTTCTCAATAGTCCTCAACCAATCATCGGCTTCCAAAGGATCGATAACTTGACTGGAACTGGGTGGCTTGGTCCTCTGAAAATCTGACAGCTTGGAGCGATGACCATTCTGATTTCCATTCTTCCCAACCATAGCATGCACACTTTTCAACAGCTCAATCAGATCGTTGTTCCTTCTTTCTTCAAACATGCGCATAATTTGTTAAGTGGAGGGTGGATGTGGCGGTGGAGGCGGTGGTGGAGAATACGGCTCGGGGGAATGTCCTGCATGTCTTGCTGAGCGACGAACAGGGACATCCTCACAAGCGTGACTGCTCCTGCCTCCCTGCGTCATCCTATTGTTTGTTTTTCCCAATATAAAGCAACCGAGATGAGCAACATCCAAAAATGGGAAGAAAAGCCAGCGACAAACCCGAAAGAAAGCAGCGAGAAACAAAGCAAATAGTAAAAAGTTCCAACATAATTATACATAGAATCATACATGAAAGATAAACATCATGACGGTTTGACTACTCTCATACATGAAACGAAACATCATGACACGTACGACTACATCCGTACATCAGCATGACAACTGCGGATACTCTGACACTCTAGTGCTCTGCCGGTCCTGCTAGGTCACCTCCTGAGCCAGACTCGGATCTCGAACTGACGACGTTAACAGAGACCTCCGGGTTAAAGGTAACACGACGGCGCTGCCTCAAGGGCTCTCCCTCAGGGGCAGGTGTGGGATGAGGCTGGAGCATACAGGTTGCGGGGGTAGCGAGAAGGGAAGCCCACTCAGCAGGGGCACTGTGGGGAGTCATAGTCGAGGTGCCCGAGCTACTCGGAGGAGTAACCGGGGGAACAGACGAGCTAGCACCGGGTGCAATATAAGGAGTAAATCTCATGGAAGGGGGAGTGGGATAGGATCTAGCGGCTACTAAAGCAGTGCGAGCACGAGTCAGCTCTCGAGCCAGCTCATGAATCAGAAGATAACTAGCAGTGATGTAGCAAGAAAGGTGGCTAGTAGCACTATCACCCGCCGGATCAATGATAGGAAAACGTACACGACCATCGTCGTGCAGGGATGGATAGTAGTAAAAACCTGGGTGGGTCTGCATCTGGATCTCGTTATAGCGTAGCTCAACGAGGACCTCAAACGCAGCAAACTGGATGGCCTGAGCGGCAGTGGAAGCAAAACCACTCTTAGAGGTACGAGTGTAAGAGCCTGACGCTCAACTGCTGCGCAAAGTAAGCACTGCGTAATACTCGTATACTGAGTCTGCTAGACGCTCCCGGTACACCCGATACACTGGGTCGTCACCGTGAGGGTAGAGTCGACGCCATACATTCTGAAGAAGGTGCGGCGAAGTGTACGGTAGCAGCTCCAACTGGCATGCATACGGCACTGGAGCCATCTACACTCACAACCATTAGTCGGTTAGAAATAATAATAAACCAAGTGCATGCAATGCAGCAATCAGGTGCAAACACTACCGGCACTCAATTTTAAGCTAGCAAACGTTCAACTAACGCGTCGGTGGTCTAGCGTGTCCTACCGTCAGCGCGGCTATGATACCAAGCGTTGTGGCACCCCTGCTCAGAGCGACCGGTTTACCTTGCGTTGCCAGCCCAGAGATCAAGTCTTCTGGCAACACACAACATCTTGGTACAAAAAACAACCACTTTATTGATGCTAGCGGAAACATAAGTTCGATATTACATCAAGTAGCGAGGCCAAGTGGCACACGGTGCAGCTGAACAATATGTACATTATTTAATGAACATGAAGGGGCCTCGATCACGATAACTACGCGGCAGCGGAATAGCACAAGGACACCGATGTGGACACGATCTAGACACGGGAAGCACTCCGATCCGGTAAGACTTCCCTGAAATCTGGCATGACATGCCAGGTAAGTACATTGAATGTACTTACAAGCTCACAACAAGCATAAACATAATGGCAAACAATATCATGACCATTTATCAAGTTAAATGCAATGCGATAACACATTACTGATGCAGTGAAATCAAACTTGTGCCTTGAGTCCCTCGGACTCTCTTACCAAACGGGTTACCTCGTAACCAAACGGTGATCATGCCCGGATCACAAACGAAACCAACACTTTGGTTCCCACAACAATCATCTTCATGATCTCACAAATATCATCACTTAACTAGTGCCAAGCATATAAATTTAGTGTGCAAGATTATTTATTAATGTTGATCCATGGTGTGACTTACTCACGAGCTATGTCCGTAACCGAGGACGCGGCTATCGATAGATTTAATAAACACTCTGTAGAGGTTAGCACACTGTGCCCACATCATGCAACCCATGGCCTAGTCTTCCCATTCGGGTGGACCAACTGCATTCCGACAGAACCCTTCCATTGCCATGACACTCTCCCGGCCACTCCGGCTAACTCCCCTCTGGGCTAAGTCATGGGTGGCCCCGTGTCTACCAAAGACATCAACGGCCACCGTCGTGGCAAAACTTAAACGGTCCCAAACGGGGACAAGGTACCATAATCAACAATGGGCACACAAGGTTATGGCTGCTTACCGGGCCAGGGTACCGCACGCCCATAACCTTCCCTTGTTGGAGGTACCGACCAGAGGCATGACAACGGACCAAATAACGGCCTTCCCATAAAGGCAAATGTGGTTGCACTGGGAAAAACTCGATTCAGTGGCACCATGACTCGATCAACGTTATGTTCAAGTTGAATTAACATCAGGTTTAACTTGAAATAAAAATAACTCGAGTCACAATATGCCATGAACATGCAACCATCCGACATGCATATCACAGATCAACATCATCAAGTTTTCTACTTGCACTAGTCATCACTAAACTTTACTGATTCTTCTTCACTGGTTTTTAACACTCATCATTTTTAGTTATGACACTAACATATTAAAATCAATTTCTCACATATGAAAATAATACCGGTGCTAGTCATATCATAACCCTATCATAATCACACAATCAGAACTACTTCTACTACCTCATATTAGTCTATGCATTCAAACACTATTGTAAACTAAGCATTTCAACCATGACAAAGTAACTAACATAAGCAATATTCTTTTAAATAATTAAATGCATGAAATAACTCATATTCAAGTTGGAAAATCATAAATATTGAAATGACACCATGCAAATGTAGGTCTGGCTTGCCTTAGTTCAGAGGAGGTTCACACTCCTCCTGGTTCTCCTCAAGACAAGCTTCTCCCTCTGAAAATAATTAAAACCACAAAAAGAAAATATCAAGAACACTTCTAAAAATCACCAGAAATTCTAGGCAGCAGGGAAAAATCTCAACTTTCGTGTGCTGCTAGAATATTTCAACACAAACACAATGCAAAAAGAATCAATTCATTTGGACTTATGATTTAAAAGTTATGGCTGATCAAATTTCCTGGTCAAACTAAGTTAAATTTAAATAAAAAGAAAAAGACCAGGGGGTGACTGTTGGGGAACGTAGTAATTTCAAAAAAATTCCTACGCGCACGCAAGATCATGGTGATGCATAGCAACGAGAGGAGAGAGTATCGTCCACGTACCCTCGTAGACCATAAGCGGAAGCGTTATGACAACGCGGTTGATGTAGTCGTGCGTCTTCACGATCCGACCGATCCAAGTACCGAACGCACGGTACCTCCGAGTTCAGCACACGTTAACCTCGATGATGTCCCACGAACTCTGATCTAGCAGAGCTTCACGGGAGAGTTCCGTCATCACGACGGCGTGATGACGGTGATGATGTTGCTACCGACGCAGGGCTTCGCCTAAGCACCGCTACGATATGATTGAGGTGGATTATGGTGGAGGGGGGCACCGCACACGGCTTGGAACAATCAACTTGTGTGTCGTAGGGTGCCCCCCTCCCCACGTATATAAAGGAGGGAGGGGAGGCCGGCCGGCCTCTCTAGGCGCGCCAAGGGGAGGAGGAATCCTCCTCCTAGTAGGAGTAGGATTCCCCCTTTCCTAGTCCTACTAGGAGGGGAAGGAAGGAGAGGGGGAGGAGAAGAAAAGAGGGGGCACAGCCCCTCCCCTAGTCCAATTCGGACTAGGCCCATGGGGGGCGCGCGGCCAGCCCTCGTGGCTTCTCCTCTTTTTCCCCTAAAGCCCACTAAGGCCCATATGTACTCCCGTATTCCCGTAACTCCCCCGGTACTCCGAAAAATACCCGGATCACTCGGAACCTTTCTGATGTCCGAATATAGTCGTCCAATATATCGATCTTTACGGCTCGATCATTTCGAGACTCCTCGTCATGTCCCCGATCTCATCCGGGACTCCGAACTATCTCTGGTACATCAAAACACATAAACTCATAATACCGATCGTCACCGAACGTTAAGCGTGCGGACCCTACGGGTTCGAGAACTATGTAGACATGACCGAGACACGTCTCCGGTCAATAACCAATAGCGGAACCTGGACGCTCATATTGGTTCCTACATATTCTACGAAGATCTTTATCGGTCAAACCGCATAACTATATACGTTGCTCATATTGGTTCCTACATATTCTACGAAGAACTTTATCGGTCAAACCGCATAACTACATACGTTGTTCCCTTTGTCATCGGTATGTTACTTGCCCAAGATTCGATCGTCGGTATCTCAATACCTAGTTCAATCTCGTTACCGGCAAGTCTCTTTACTCGTTCCGTAATGCATCATCCCGCAACTAACTCATTAGTCACATTGCTTGCAAGGCTTATAGTGATGTTCATTACCGAGAGGGCCCAGAGATACCTCTCCGACAATCGGAGTGACAAATCCTAATCTTGATCTATGCCAACTCAACAAGTACCATCGGAGACACCTGTAGAGCACCTTTATAATCACCCAGTTACGTTGTGACGTTTGGTAGCACACAAAGTGTCCCTCCGGTATTCGGGAGTTGCATAATCTCATAGTCATAGGAACATGTATAAGTCATGAAGAAAGCAATAGCAATATACTAAACGATCAAGTGCTAAGCTAACGGAATGGGTTAAGTCAATCACATCATTCTCTAAGGATGTGATCCCGTTAATCAAATGGCAACTCATGTCTATGGCTAGGAAACTTAACCATCTTTGATTCAACCAGCTAGTCAAGTAGAGGCATACTAGTGACACTCTGTTTGTCTATGTATTCACACATGTACTAAGTTTCCGGTTAATACAATTCTAGCATGAATAATAAAAATTTATCATGATATAAGGAAATATTAAATAACAACTTTATTATTGCCTCTAGGGCATATTTCCTTCAGTGACACCGAAAGCGTATTTTCGCGGGGCGCCACCAATTATACCGCTTCGCCCGCGGCTGAGAGGCTGATAATGGGCCCCGCGGTCAGGTTTTAGAGGGGGGAGAGGAAACATAGGAGGAGCGGTGGTTCTTCGGCGATTCTCCGGCGAGGAGAGGCCTGCTGCCGCCGTGGAGGTGGGGGATGGACGCGCAAGACTCTGGCGACGTACCCGGAACGTGCCTAGAAGTGGACGGAGTTGGTCGCGGTGGTCGTCTCCAGAGGCGTCGGCGGAGGGGGCTCGTCGGAGAAGACGATTCTGGCGAGGCAAGGCGTTGCGAGGGGCTCCAACTGCACCAGCGCGATCAGTGGATCACCAGGAGCACCCCGGAGAAGTTGGTCGAGCTCGAGCGGCTCTGGATAGGTGAGGGGCAGCCGTGGGGATCGTCGGCAAACTCCGGTCGAAAACGGCGACCAGAGGCCTACCCGGCCGGGCTGCAGCTATCTACGGCATTGTGGTGGATGTGTGTGTGTGTGGTGATGCTCGCAGAGGCTGGGGAGGGGCCGTAGTTATAGGCGAGGGACGAGAGGGGCTTGGGCTCCGCCGGAGTTCTCAGGAAGCGGCGCCCGGCGACGAGAGACGTCAGTGAGAGGGGGAGAAGGAGACAGAGCTCATGCGGCCACTATGGGAAGACGGGGACGAGCACAGGAGCGCGGGTGGCGACGAGCACAGTGGCACGGGTGCAGTGTGTGCTTGGCCGCGTCGTGCCCGTGCCCGTTGCGGCGAGCTCCGACGTTGGTGTGTGACAGGGGGAGTTAAGGGCGTCGGTACGGTGATTGTGGCGAGGTTTGGCAAGGCGTGGCGAGCTGGGAAGCGAGCACGAGCTCAACAGAGGCTCGGGCGCGACACAGAGCGCGTCGGACACATGCCAGTACGCTTGGCCGAACGTGGTCACCGCGTGAACTCTGGCATCATGCCGCGCACTGCAATAAATTCATGTCTGGCGTCTAGGCCTTGATGGTTTGGGTTGTGCCAACGCTTTGAGTTGATCACAAGTGGGTTATGCGAGTGGGTTTCTTCCTGGCAAGTTTCTGGACAGAAACTTGTGAGGCTAACTGAGAAAAATCTAGAAGGATTTTAGGGCTGATCTTTGGTGGTTAGTGGTTTCTTAATAGGGTAATGAAGCCCTAAAAATCTCAGCTTCATTTGATCAAGGAAAAATGCACTTCCTGTAGAAACTGCATTTTCTGACCAGAACAGAAATGATTTTCTGTAGCAAAAGTATTCCAAAAACCTATGTAATATTTTTGCTTAGGGAGGTGTGCCAAGGTTCAAAGAATATTTGTGAATTTTCTCAGATTTTTGTGGGCAATAAAAATGAGGGTTGCTTTGGAGCATAAGTTGCTGAAGTGAGGTTTTGAAGAGAAATTGAATATTTTTTGTTTATGAAAAATATTCTTATGGCCATTTTGGGATTTATCAGAGAGGGGATGATGGTTTTGAGAGAGAGATGGGTCACTTGGGTGAAAATCAAGGACATGCCCAAGTGTTTAAGTCCAACTGAGTTGATTCAAAAATTCAAATTCAAATCAAATGGCAAGAAAATCCAGAAAAAGAAAGTGGAAAAAAACCAGGCTGTCACATATGATTGATTATTAAGGGCTATATGCTGTTGGCACTTGCAAAACTAGTGGTGTTGTAATTTAACAAAACGCACCATGTATTTAGCAGAAAACCAGGGGTGTTTGTCAAAATATCAATGCATTAGTACTTTATACCTTTGGCGCTCTACTTTTCTGCAATGCCATTGGTACTTTGTGCAAATACCTGTGGTGTCCAAAATTTGGTCGGTGCCACTAACTTTCTCAACCTATAAGGGTTTTCCTATTAACGAATGTATGCTTCTTCTTCAAGTGCACCAAGGGATTGGGCA
>NC_057796.1:118102207-118114351 GCF_018294505.1 Triticum aestivum | reverse complement strand
CATCCATGTGAGAGGACAGACTGGAGACATGCTCGAGCGCCGCCAGCAGGAATGAGCGAAGGGTCTTCCGGAGCCAATAAAGGCCCCCTAGGAGCAGGAAAGCAGACATCTGGCTATACATCCGTGCGAGAAGAGAGAGGCCAGAGACATACTTAAGCATCACTAGCCAGAATTATCAAAGAGCCATTTGCATCAAGAAAAGGTTCCCTTGGAGCAGGCAAGATGACAACTAGCTCTACATCTATGCAAGAAAGTAAAGGACGGAGTCATGCTCGAGCTTTGTCAGCGGGACCAAGGAAAGAGTCCCGTGAACAAAGTTGCCTTAGGATCAGGCAAGCCGATAGATGGCTCTACATATGTGCGAAAGGGGGAGTTCGGAGCCGTGCTCGAGCGTCGAGAGCCAGAATGGGCAAAGGTCCCTCCAAAGAAAAAAGGGGCCGCTCGGAGAAGGCGAGCGTATAGATGGTTGCACGTCCATGCGAGAAGGGTTGGAGATGTGCTTGAGTGTCATCAGCGGGAACAGGTAAAGATTCCTCTAGAGCCGGCAAAGGCCCCCTAGGATTAGGCAAACCGACAACTCAATGTGCATCCATGCGAGAAGAGAGAGAGGTCATAGACATGGTCGAACATCGCCAACCTGAGTGGGCAAAGGACCATCCGGAGCAGACAAAGGGCCCCTAGGAGTAGGCGAGCTGATAGCTAGTTGTACATCCATGCGAGAAGGGAGAGGGAGGAGGTGTGCTCGAGAGTTTCTAGCGGCTAAGCACTCCCCTACAATGCCATGAACACTCATGCGCCTAGGAAAACTAATTCAAATGATCAAAAGGGGCCACAAGCTAGAGAGGCAAGACCAACAACGTACACTTCCTCCTCCGGTCTATCAAGGGAACATGCAAATATACCTCGGGGGAAGGCAAAGGGAAAGGAGCAGGAGAGCTGACAGCTCGATATACATTCGTGCAAGAAGGAAGATATAAGTGATGTAGCATTGGCAGCAAACAGGTACCCCGCTACAAGGCCGTGAACATTCAAATGACCAACAAAGCAAATCCAAATGAATAGAGCGAGCGACAAGCTAGAGAGGCAAGGCCAATAACGTACACTTCCTCTGGCGGTTTACCAACAGAACGGGAAAAGGGCCCTCCAAGGCAGGCAAAGGGGCCCTAGGAACAGATGAGCTAAAAGCCATCTGTACATTCGCACGAGCAGGAAGTGGACAAAGATAGTTGCGGGAAGAACGTCAGACAGGTGGCGGCATTTAGTTGATAATGACCCACAACAAACAATGACCGCAAAGAGCACTTCATCATGACCAATTGGAAAATAAAGAAAATACAAAATAAATAAAAACAATTCAAGATGCAAATAAATCTATGAAAGAGCAAAATGAAAAGAAAACAAAGGGAAGAATACAAAACCGCCCAATCATGAGCAGCATGTCTGATAAAAATGCAAAACGCCTCGCAGTGCGGTTGCTGTGTCGCACATTTGAGAGGTGTCTGTTGATGACCCACAATTATAGGGGATCAATCATAGTCCTTTCGATAAGTAAGAGTGTTGAAACCAATGAGGAGCAGAAGGAATCGATAAGCGGCTTTCAGCAAAATTTTCTCTGCAAGTGCTATAAGATAGTTGTGATAGATAATTTGATAGCAAGATAATTGGTAACAAGTGACAAGTAACAAAAGTAACAAGGTGCAGCAAGGTGGCCCAATCCTTATTATTACTAAGGACAAGACGAATGTACTTCTCATAGTGATTTAAGCGTTCTCGAGGACACACGAGAATTTCATCTAGTTACTTTCACCATGATTCATTGACTGACGTTCATTGCTTTGATAAGTTGTTATGTGGGTGGACCGGAGCTAAGGTATTGTTCTTACTTGAACCAACAACCTACTTATGATTACCCTCCCGCAAGCATCCGCAAATACAAGAGAAGAATTAAGATAAATCTAACCATAGCATTAAACAAAAGGATCCAAAACAACCCCTTACGGAACAACTCATAAACTGCGATTTAGGTTTCTGTCACTCCCGCAACCCATCATCCACAAAATAACCCCACAATGCCTCCCCCTAGGCTCAAACATGGTGAAGTGTCATGTAGTCAACATTCACACGACATCACTAGAGGAAGAACAACATAACATATCATCAAAACATTAAACGAACACAAACTTTACATGATTACTTATAACAAGACTTATCCCATGTCCTCAACAACAAATAGAACTACTCACAAAGCATAATTGTGTTCATAATCAGAGGATATAAATATGTGATTAACAATCTAAACATATAATCTTACACCAAGTAAACCAACTAGTGTCAACTACAAGATCTAATCAACACTACTAGTATCCCAAGTACCAATCTGAGGTTTGATACAAAGATTGAATACAAGAGATAAACTAGGGTTTGGAGATGAGATGGTGTTGGTGAAGATGTTGATGGAGATGTGTCCTCCTGCTACGAGAGGAGCATTAGTGATGACGATGGCTTCGATCTCCCCCTCTCGGTGGGAAGTATCCCTGACGGAAACGCTCCGCCGGAGAGCAAAATTGCTCCGCCTCGAGACGGCGTTGGCTGATCCCAAAAGTCTTCTTCTTCTTATTTTTTTTCCAAGGGAAAATGGCTTCATATAGTAGAAAATGGGAATCAGTGGGCCTCAGTGGAGCCCACAAGCTCAGGTGGCGCGCCTAGGGGGTAAGGCACACCCCTGGCTTGTGGGCCCACTGAGGGTCCTCTCCAGTACTTCTTTCTGCAAGTGTTTTTTATATATTCCAAAATAATTCTCCATAAATTTTCAGGTCATTTGGAGCTCCGAAGAATAGCTATATCTACTGTAGCTTTTTCATGTCAGAATTCCAGCTGTCGGCAATCTCCCTCTTTTGGTGTAGCTTGCATTTTAAGACAGAAAGGCATTCGAATTGCATCATAAAGTGGAATATAACTTCAAAAGAATAAAAATAACACTAGGAAAACATGATGCAAAATTGACATATCACCTGCCTAGGCTTTCTGCCCATGTTGCTATTTGCCCACCTTGCTCTGTTTCCCTCGCTAGGCGTGTGACGCCTCATCTACTGGTAAGGCAACTGCTTTGGATTTTCGGCCACTCATTTGTTTGATATAGTCGACGTGGCCGCGTGCAACAAAAAAGAAGAAGTTGAAATAAACTCCTGACAGAGGATGAGCCGAGGAACCTTTATTCAATGATGAAAAGAACAAAGCAATATCCAGCACACAACATGCCAACTAAATTTCAAAACAAGCATGCTAACTAAATGCATTGCATGGAGACCAAGAGTTGCAAGTACAAGAGCGGCAGGTCAGGCCGGTAGCGAAATTGTTCACCGACGATGAAAATTCCCTGATGCCTGCAGGGAACACACAGAGAATCAAGAACCCTCTCAAAGGACTTGCGTAACGCATGGCTGACACCGCCACAACCACGCCAAAATGAATTGAGTTCCTATACAACAACATACTATCGTAGGTATAATCCCTGAGCACAAACCATGCAAACCCTGGAAAAATTGATGTCTTGCAAGGCAATTTGCTCATAAGCATGGAGGCCACCTTAAAAGGTAATTTTCCAGCAAAATTTTCTCTGCGCCAACGAAGTGACGCCATCCCCAGGTAGCTCGATCTCTACCCCCAACAAGCAAAGTCCCGTCGTCAGCAATCTACAAACGTAAGAAAGCACAGTGAAATCAAATCATGCCACTAGCAACTCCAAAACAGGCATCATAAAAGATACAACGGAACACATTGTGTACCCACGTATCAACAAGAAAATGTAACAAGCTGCAACAAGAAAATGTAACGAGCTGCAACAAGAAATCGCACATGACTATAACACACGGATGAACAAATAGGAAGAAAAAGTTGATTAGGCACACAAAAGGCATCAAAATATACAAAAAACAAAGAAAACTACAAACCTTAACGCAACAAAGCAGACGCTCAGCAATCATGAGGAGAACCTACACAACAAACAGGTTAGACACCAGACATTCGAACAAACATACCACGCACAAATACAAGCAAGATCAGATCTGCCAGTATAAGCAAGTACAACACAATATGACGACTAATTAAAGGACAAGAAGGGCCATCAAGAAGCTCAAGTAGTCAAGAAGGCAAGGAACCTAGGGTAGAAAAAACAATCAAATCACACACATTTAAGTAAACAACATAGATGCACTGGAATGCGCGAACAAACAACCCACCTCAAATAGAAATAGACGCGTCCATGAGCAAGTGGAGCGCCATGCCGTTCCTTCCCAAAACATAAGAATGAAAAGGCAAAGCAGACATGGGACCATGCACAAGGTATAGGAGAACCAAACCCGAACATCAACTAACATGGAGGACATACGTGTTGGCAGAAGGTGTGAAGTGACAGCCGTGAAGGAAAACGCCGCGCAAAAAATAAGATGATATAGGGAAACAGAGGGGACTAAAAGGACTGCATCACCCTTGTAGCACAACATGAATGGACGGCAAGGCAACCAAGAAGCAACAACAGGCGAGTTGCTAACATGTGACACCAGGAATATAGGAGCCTAGGAATAGCGACTGGGGAAATGGCGCAACCAACCAAACGGAAGTCGACCCCAACGTGGAAAACATATATATCATCCGACAAAAGAGGGAGAAAGTAGGAATATCACCCTCCAATTGCCTCCAAGATCGCTCCCTAGGGTTTGGCCCTGCAACGACCCCACATACATCATTATGAACCTAGCAACGCGAGTACATCTTTTACCCAGCGGACTGGATATACAACTGCCACAACCAATTGCAGTATGAAGAAAGCGTGTACAAAACGACAAACCCGAATAAAATCACCCCACGAGGACGTGGTGCAACAAGAGAAAAGATCACCGCAACCTAATGGCGCAAGAGCAAAAAAACAAAGGATGCTCGCCCATCACAAACCAAGTCGAATGGAACTTAGAAACTAGTAAAAATAGAAAGAGAAAGAAATGGGCACACAGCAATACAAACAGAACAGTCACGCCCACGAGAGAGAGAAGGGCACACGATTAAAACCGATCCAGGCCCGATGCGCCGACTAGAAACAACTAGGTAAGAACAACAACATGACACTTTATTATAGCCGAAACCCCAAACGAGGCATATACTCATAATAGGAACCACATGAGCAAAGCGAAATCAAGCGAACCGAATATACTCATAATAGGAACCACATGAGCAAAGCGAAATCAAGCGAACCGACTAGATAATTCTCAGACCGGTGAAGGGTGCGATCGGAGAGCACGTGCATCACATGTACACAGAACGCACTAGGCGGCCAGACCAGATTGTCGAGAAGCTGGACAGACATTCCAAAACACGCCATCCGGCCCTGAGCCGCGACGGCAAGAGGTCGTGCCACAACCCGACACCCACCCGGCAGGACATAAAGAAAACGGGGCAGAGCAAAATGATCGGCCAGTCTAGGGGAAGAGCACGATCAGAGGGCACATGCAACACACACGCACACAGAATAAGCCAGTCGGCTAGACCACGGTGTCCAAAATTCATGCACACATTCCAAAACACATCATCCAACAAGGTGTCGTGACGACAAGAGGCCGGGTAGCCAAAGTACCTCTGCATCCGAACGATACCAATAGGTGAAAGCGCCCCATAAGGACCAAAACATGCAAGCCAACCATGAGGGCCATCCAGCCAGGGGCCACGACGGCAAAGCCAGACGGCCGTGAGGGCCATTCGGACAGGGGCGCGATGACAAGAGACCAGGTAGCCAAAGCCCTTCACACTGGGATGAGACCAATGGGTGAAAGCGCCCCACAGGAACCAAAACATGAGGGCATGAGGTCGGGCAGATAATGCCCCTCCGCATCCAAACGAGCAGCGCCCCCATCAGACCCCACCACCTAGAAAAGGAAACAGGCCGACCTGGCGGCCGACATGCCCTCACCCGGTGGATGACCAACCTGGTTTAGCTGGCGCATGCGGACGCTCACAGGCCAACCCAGCCTCACCTGACGCATGCGGAGCAACACATGATACGGTGCACGTAGGCGCAACGAAAACCACAACAGAAAGGTGGCCCCTTGCATGCCCGCGATCGAGACGTCATGGACTCCCAAGGAAATCGACTGGGTGCGGAGCGCTCCGGGAAATCGAATGGCTTGGAGCGCGTCGGACAGGCATCGGGGCGAGGCGCATGTGTAATAGGCGGCGCAGAGGGCACTCACGAGCGTCGATACCCCCAGGAGATGGGTACTCCTACATCCTTTATAAGAGTAATGTCTCCATTCTGGCGAGATATTTTCGGGCACCGCCTCTCTCTATTGTTCTTGAGGACCCCTCGTTAGGTCGTAAGATTGGTGGCGAATCAATCATTAACACAAACCAATTAACAAACCACTAAATTTCTCACTCATGTTCCAAATAGACTAAGATGGTGTCAGTAAAAGTACGATCCACTATGTTAAATATTTTTTCATCTAAAGATTATCTCAGTGACATGACAAATTTATGTACGACTATTAACAGATGACCATGGGACCGGCCTAAAGGCTGAACAGTTATCCGGCTATGACCTAGCTAGCTTTCTGATCTGTCACACCAAATCTTCGTCCAACGGCTGGAACATAGTATTTTGTGTCTTCCACTGTACCAAAATAAATATGGATGTAAGATAATGAGGTAGCCTGGGCATGTAAAATCAGCTGCCTTGAGAGAGAAAACGACCTTTTGAGAGGTACACCTGACCTCCACAAGCTTTGCGTAGGTTTCTCCACTTATCCTGCACCATCGATCAAACAATGTGATCCATTAACGTGTGCCAGCAAACTTACAAATGCACCTCCCATCCAAAAAAGAAACTCAAATATGTAAATGTATCTAGTATTTACAGGCAAAATATCGCCGAACTCCACCTTGATTCACACAGTTATAAAAACTCACAAACAGAAAAGCACATATTACATATCATGGAATATTTATATTGACATTTCAAAATACATAAATATGTAATGGATGTTCTATTGCCTATCAAAAAAGCATTTCCTAGTTGTCATAGACAAGGAAGAATCTACTTAGTTGCATCCAAACTAGCCCATAAGAAAACTCCAAACAGTATCAATCTAATAAATCCAATAGGCTCGATAAAAGTATTATATGGAACATAATCCTTCATGATTTATATGGAAACTACTTGAATCAAAGAGGTCATGTACCTTCAGATGTACTGCCGTTCGAACCGATTTTCTGAAGTACCATTTCTTCACTTTTGTCCATTTCCCCTCACCATATCTACGGATACCTTTAAGCAGTATGGTCACCTCGTCAGGTGTCCATCGCTCATTGTTTTTTCTACCTCGAGATTTCGTGCCCTTACTCCCAACATGCAACTGTCCTACGCACTGTGGGTTCTGTTAAACACCAGAGGAATTATGGACACTTTTTTACCCGTGGTTGGGTGATAAAACAAATCTATGTACTTGAAGAATTCAAAACTAAAATATAAAATCCATGTATAGAATATTCTTGTATGTGGAACTAATGGCTGAATTTTTACATGAAAAATAAACTTGTTTTATCCTAAGAGTTACACGCTTCAGCAAACCTTGTTTGGTTGATCTCATTGCATGTTTCTTCTTTTAAATAACTTATAGATAAAGCAAAGAGACATCAGAAGTTACAAAGGAACATGTCAAAATTAACCTGGGGCAGACCATGGTCTCATGGGAGGTATGACGGTCAAAAAGGTCACCAGCAGTGTGCTAGCCAGAAGGTACTTACGCATAAGTAAAAGGACTCCCTCTGTTCCTAAATATAAGTCTTTCTAGATATTTCAGTAGGGACTACATACGAAGTAAAAGAGTGAATCTACAAACTAAAATATGTCTATATACATCCGTATGTAGTCCATATTGAAATCTCTAAAAGGTCTTATATTTAGAAACGGAGGGAGTAGATAACACCCGCGTGTTGCTGCGGAAATGTATACCAGTGAAATTATCAAAAATAGGAGTAGAATATTTGTCGGAGCTGGTTCTGGCAGATCCTTCGATAGGGTATCCTAGCAAGGTGAGTAGATCGGAGGGAAAACAGGAGACCAGATTTATCCAGATTCATGCCCTCCTTACGTGGTAAAACATTACCCCTATTGGTTTATATTGCTATATCGGTCGAGGGTGTTGGGCTAAGTCTCTCCACATGGAGCTTTATTGGCTGCCCAACATCAACCCAAAAGTCCAACACATGTCAGTTGTTGATCTTCGTTGCATCCAACAGTTGTGAGTGCTTCCTAGTGAAGGGAGTAGAGAAGAAAACCCTAGCCACTCCACCCCTAGTAGTGGTAGGTGACATTATGAGAGTGAGAGAGAACACAAGATAGGTACACAACCTTATAGATAAGAGGAAGAAGAAGAAGAAGTGGAGGTTCTGTCAGATCTGCTGCATCTGACTAGACAGTGTTCAAGCTAGTGATTGGTGGCTCAAACGTGCTTGGATTGACCCAAAACTTGATGAGCTTGTTCCTTACTTTGATTACTTCAATCTAGTTAGCTGGTTTGAGGATTGGGTCAATGGAGCACCGGATTTGAGAGTGGTTTGTCAACTCCGACTGCTGCGGCTTCAGAAAAGAGTAGTTTTGAGAGACGAACAATTTGGGTATGCAAACGGTGTCCAATTGAGCTGCATTTTTTACGGGATCTCAAGAACTCGTGCGTCTACTTGTCTGCCAAATTTGGTACTATTTTGTTTAGCGGTTTAAGAGCAGTTTGCAAAACACCGAAAGGGAATGAAGCTGTATAAACTCTACTTTGTTGATATCTTGCCTCTTGTGGTTGCCGGTTGGCAACTTGGAGAGTGTGTTGTAAATCTCAATCTCTCTAGAGGCCTAGAGAAGACTTTGTACTCACCATTCTCATAGTAAACTTGTGTGGAGCGGTTGGTCCATAGTCGTGGTTTTTACTTCTCAATTTGAGGAGGTTTTCCCGTGTTAAATCCCGTGTCACATGTGCATGTTGTTTGTGTTGCTTACTTGTTGGTTGAAGTTGTCTTAAAAGTTCATTCCAATTGAAGGAGGTTGTGTAGTGTGCATATTTGTCGTGTCGATGAATTTGTGCATCACATCTTTGATGTCCAGCCCCAACAAAGTGGCATCAGAGTTTTGGCTTGCTTGTGCTGATTGTTGAGTTTGTTTTGGTGAAAGATTGAAGTGAATGCCAGCAGGATGATATCTTTGAATGAAACAAATTATGAAATATGGAAGGGCAAGATAGAGGACTTGTTATATGTCAAAAAAATACTGAAACCAACATTTTCCACTAAGATGCCGAAGGGCATTGATGAAGGTCGGTGGAAGGTACTTCATCGCCAAGCTTATGCGTTCGTTCGACAATGAGTCGATGACAATGTTTTGAACCATATCATTGATGAGACACATGCACACACCTTATGACCGAAATTGGAGGAGTTGTTTGCCCAAAAAAAAGATACAAATAAGATGTTCTTGATCAAACAATTGACGTGTTTGAGGTACAAATAGAGTACTTTAATTGCAGACCACGTGAATACATTCCAAGGCATCATAAATCAGCTTTCTTCAATGAGAATTACTTTCGACCAGGAATTATAAATACCTCGCCCACTTGCAGAGGCCATGTGGTTCATATCTTTTTGACCAGGAATTTATGTCTAATATTTTGTATGCACATATACATCTATACATGTAAATGTATTCCAAAAATAATTGTTTGGATATTTTTTGAATCTTAAAAGTACTTTGATCATCATATTCTATAGCATGTTCATATCATAACAATAAGCTAAAGAATATGTATATGCAATTGTAGCACGACAATGAATAGACATGTGGCTTATGTGAACACACCCAAAACTCAGACTCACCGACGGGAATTTCCTTTTCTTGCGAGGACCTCGTGGCCTTTTCGTCCAATTGTCCTTGGGTAAAAACCCTGAAGTATCATCTATAAATATATTTGGGACTATGTATGTATGTGTAGTGAAGTTCGAAAATCGACAAGAAAGCAGAGTACCTCTCAGAGATAAGTTGATCTCAGTGGCATCATCCCCATACACAAAATGGAAGTACTCTTCAATCTGCCATTAAGTAAAAAACAATTTTCATTAAGTAAACAAATAATTTCTATTGATTTGTTTTCTAATTAATTGTATGTATGGTTTGTAGGAATGTTTTCTATATATTTTGAGCAAACTAGTAGGTAACAAAACGAAAATACGAAGGTGAACAAAAAAATTCATAGTATCAAATTTGGTCGACTAATTTACCCGTGTGTGAAGTTTGGTGCAGAAAAGACATCTGTGGTATTCTTAGCGAAAGTAATATACAATTAGGGCCTTACTGTTCACTCATCAATGTTTTTTAATATGAATTTGATGTTTTTTTATTTTTGCCAAGAATACCACATATGTCATTCTTTATGAAACGCCATACACAAGTATGTCAAGAAAGATTTTTTTAATCTACTATTTGTTTCGAATTTAGTATTCATAAGGAGTGCACATATAATCACGCTCACCAAATTTGCGAACAAAAACACATATTTGTTTCAAGTTCTCACTAGTTTTAAGACAAGTCCAATCTTACGTACATTACCAACACTGAAGTCTGACATATCCACCTACCTAATAATGTTAGATGTAAATGCCATAAGTATATTCAAGGTGTGATAAAAGCATACATGCTGCTCTTGCATATCTGTGTCCATGCCTTTATATAGCCAGCCACATCTACGTACAGTGCAAATTATTTGTGGTCATACGACTGCTTACGAATGATTATGCGGTGATTCATTCTTTTTAAAATAGAAGCTGAACGTGTATCACACTTTATGTATGATATATTATGGTATTCACAAAAAAAAAGTTATAAGCAAACAATGTATATCATTGGAGTTGTATAGAGTAATGCTTTTTGAAATATTGTTTTGTATCATGTCACTTGTATTGTTAGTTAAACTTAAATCATGTGATACATGAAAGATTATGGCATAATGGAGGAGAAACATAATATAAATATGTTATATCAAGTGGGCTAAACATAATATAAATATGTTGTATCAAATGGGCCAAGCATATCATTGGAGTTGTATGGAGTAACACTTCCAATCTGCATCTACTCATAAACATATGATATTTATGGACGCAAGAAGATCAACGAGAGAAACACATCTAGGTATTTTTCTGGATTGAATACACGTACGGACAAAAATTATGAATTGTTGTTGTGCTCGCATGCCTCAAGGATGATACCGTGGTATAGGTCCACGTTTACTACTGTACACTATATGGAGATATGCAAGGTATTCAGTTTGGATAGTTCTGGAAGATTGAACGAAGTTTAGTTTGAAAAGAGAGTTCTCACGCTGGACGTGGCTCCATAGTACTTTTTTCGTGTGATCTCGGCCTGGAAGCACATGCAGAAGCTAATAAGAGGGTCAAGCCACATACCACATAATAAGATCGGCAGCTCACTTAATATTCCTATTTAATTTATTTTCTTCACAAAGGAAAATACATTGTATGTGGAGTGTCGGGCTGTTTGCAGGGTGTGTTTCATCGGGCACATAAAAACACGTCATTTGCCAAGTGTATAGGCGATAACACTTGGCAAAAAAAATAACAATCGGCAACACACACTTTGGCGAGTGTTACACTCCGCAAACAAAAACACTCGGCAAAGTTTATGCTTGTCGAGTGTTTTTTGAAGACACTCGGCAAACAATAAAAAAGCAATAAAATCTTTATGTTTATTTGAAATTCCAAGAGCAAATTTTAAATTTTGAGATTAGTTTTTTTAAGGGAGCAACAAATGTATATCTAAGTATCTAAATATTTATTTTGCTTGAATTTATTGACTATTTTAATATACATGTCATTCAAAATTGAATATATCATTATTTATTTATGTTGAATATTATCCTCTAAATAGATGGAGCAACAAGTAATGTCTTAAAATGCCAGATTTTGGAGTTGGGAACTAAATGTTGAATATAAGTTTCACATGCGAGTAATGTCTTAACATGTTCTACACTCAAAACACATCATCGTATTGAGTAACCTCCAGTTTACACTCGGCAAACATGTTGCATTATTGGTTGCTAC